>NW_028174218.1:0-2000 GCF_963971535.1 Notolepis coatsorum
ATTGGCTTCCTATTGTGATACTGGGTGAGGTAGAATATAATGCATTATATCATTTGGTACAGTATATGGCAAGTCACTGTAGCATTATGCATTACGATTTAGGGCTGACAAGTAAGCAGAAAATGTTAATCCTTCCTCATTTCATCATCCCTTCAGTTTGAGAATCACTGGTGAGTGTATGTGTGTTTGAGAGATAATTCCCTGAAAGCAGTTACAAATTGAAGTCAGAGAGAGTGAATTTGCACATCAAAGAGGTACAGTATGTTTCAGTTTATGTCTAAGGCCCGCTTTAACTGTAAATGTACATGCGGGGGGTGTACATTTGGTACATGGTGTATGTCTATAGGTCATAGGGTTCAGCTCAACAGGAGGAAAATAACATGATGTTAAATTGTTATTACAAGCTAGAATGCCACGATTTTCTACTGATGGACCTTTTGGGGAATGAGTTCCCCATGTTTTTGTCATTCTAGCTTGTAATTACAATGACAAAGTGGGTTTAGTCTTCTGAAAGAATAACTCAAGTTTTCTTTTATGTGACATTCAGACTTTAACTTTGACAGGATGAGAACATTAATTTCATTGGTTTCCACACTACCATCAGACATAAATATCCTTAGTCATACTCATCAACCTGAGTGAGAATTCTGGGCTAAATTATCCTCAATTACCTGACAGCAAAGTGGCACTGATTGAGGTTAAGTTCATTAAGGGGTTCGATTACAAATTACGTAATGTGTTTGTGTGGTGATTATTACCAGAGAACCAAACCATGCATTCCAATTTCACCCACTCTCTGCCCAAATAATTGCTTGTGTATCAGATGAAAAGCGAAACAAAACAAAAACAGAAGTAATACATTTTACCCAAAGTAGCCATTATGGTGCAGTACTGATTAACTCATTCAGCGCCAGTCACGATGATAGTCGGGTTAACTCGCCATCGCTTGAGCGCCAATCACGAGTATAGTCGGGTTTTAATCGTTATTTCTTTTATTAGCGATATCCATTAAATTCCATCCATCCAGCCTGATGTTATCATTGGGAATGCGTCTGAGCTCGCAAAAGGGCAAATGCCGCCGCCTATGCCTTCCAGCTGGTATTGCACTCCATTGGGAATAGGGTTGGGCACCGAAAACCGGTTCTAATAGGAACTGGTTCCTAACTTCCGGTTCTGGAACCGGAAATTCTCCTGCGAAATAAGCTGTGACCTGTTTTGACCTGCACCTCAAATAATCGGAATCGAGAATCGTTTAGAACAGGAATCGATATGGAGAATCACAATCGGAAACCGGAATCGTTCAAATCCAAACGATGCCCAACCCTAATTGGGAATGGTGTAGTTTCTTTTCTGGGACGATCCGAGCCGTGCGGGCGGGGTTTAAATACTCAGGCAAGGTAGGCCTCAACAACGATGGCATGGGGGCGCTCCAGTAGCACACCACATAGCACGCTGAGTCGCGAAGCGGTTGTCCCGGGTTCGTTTCCCCGACCCGGTGACCATGTGCCGCATGTCTTCCCCTCTTCTCCTCCCGTTTCTCCCTCTCTCCTCTGTCGGTCCTGCGTGGCCAAGAAAAAAGCTGTCGGTCCTGTGCGACCAGGGAAAAAGCGAATAAAGATTAAAAAAAAATTTAAATAAACGATGGCATGGAACAGTAACCCCGCCCGCCCGTCAGTGTGTAACGGTCGGTAATGTGGTACGGACCTCCACAAGCAGTATTTGGAATGGCGATCAGATAATTGGATTATTTATTTTGCATTACATCAGATACAAGGTAAGAACAGTAGATATAAATTTGATCGTTGATCTGATATTTATTTCTACCCCGATCGATGCTGTCTCTGTGTGTGTGTGTGTGTGGCTGTGTGCCGTTGAGTGCAGGAGGGTGGGGGGGGGGGGGGGGGGGTGGGGGGGGCGCCGCGGTCCAGGGCTCTTTTCATTCTTGCACGAGGAAGGATAATAATGATGATCTAGCATTGATTTCAGGAAGATTCGATAAT
>NW_028174217.1:0-14344 GCF_963971535.1 Notolepis coatsorum
GAAGCGGCCGCACGCACTTATCCTGGGTCTCAAGTCTGGTTCGAGTTAACGAGACTGGATCCACCTTCGAGGAACAGGAAAATCCCGGCTTCAAACATCGGGTTAATTGAATCTGGATAATGGGACTCTTGATCGACTTAGTTGAACCAGGTACGGGGAATAGGGCCCTGGTCCCGACCCCGTTGGGCCAGTCAACTGTCAAGGTGGTGTGATGGTCAAGGTGGTGTGATCTTCCCTGCGCCGTCCTTGATGTGGCAAACAGCGTAGACTCCAACATCTCATCTATTCTACCTCAAACCGGATCTGACTACCACAGGCACGATGGATGTGCTCTACGTACGTCACCCTCAGTTGACCGGCATCTAACCATGCCCACTCTACTTCAACTGGATCTGAGTGATTCTCCTGCCCCCTGGGGAATACGACTCTGATACTTTGAGCCTTGACTTTTAGCCTTTATCTTATTTCCATACCAGCGCTTGAATTCCTATGCTTTTTGTGTTCTTAGCTCTATTTATTTGAAAAAAAGATTCTTATGTACTTTACATACTATTGCTACCATGTATGTATATGTGTTTCATTACATGTATATATACATACATACCAATTATTCGCCTGTTCTATTATCCATCCATCTATCATCCATAGCAACACTATATTATCACCGACATCCTGTTGGGGGATCCCCTTTGAACATCTTATCTGAGGTTTCTCTCCTCCACGCTGCCTGTGGTGCTTTTTTTCCTTCATTGGGGAAAGTCTGGGAGTGTTGCATAATTATATGGATTTTATGGTGTTTTTTGTTCTGGATCTATTGTGATGTTTCTTCTTGATTTGTAAAGCACATTGGGGCAATTCCATGTGATCTCGGGCTATACAACAAATACATTGAATTTTATTTGATTTATGATCAATTTGATTCTGTGTTTGATGAGAATGTGATGCTAATACCAGCAATTTGGCTAGCCTACTGGCTTAACTTATCTATTTTCTCTGTGAGTCTTGTATTAGTCTATGGGTGTGGGAGCAAGCTCTGTGGTGGGAGCGGACCTGGACAGTCTGGAGGTGGTGGGCAGAGGGGGAGGACGAGGAGGAAGCTGCATGCTATCCTTGAGAACCCCTGCCACCCCCTCTATGATGAGCTGACCGCAATGCGATCCACGTTTAGCCACAGACTCATCCCCCCCCGACATACCACAAAGCGCTTTGGGCAGTCCTTTGTGCCGGTGGCAATCAGGCTCCACAACCAAGCAGGGCCAGGACGGGCTAACTGCTGTGAACTGGAGGAGCTGGGTTGTGGATTGTAACAAATTAATTTAATTATTTAACAACACATTCATGATTGGACTTGTTTCTTTTTTCACCACTTTTTTTGCTCTTTTTAGTCCTATTTTAGCTATTTTTATCCCTGTGTACTTGTCCATCTTGTTTTTAACACATGTATGTTATGTATAAACTGTTTTTTAATTGCTCTGTTTTTAAATTGCTGTTACGCTGCTTATGCTGTAAAGGACATCTTAATCTCCCTCGGGATAAATAAAGGTTTTCAATTCAATTCAATTCAATTCAATGATAATCTAATTACATAGCATTCAACTTGGTATGGTCATTTGTACTTTGTGTGTAATGTGTAGCATGTAACTATTACATTTTGTTTATTAGTTTATTTTTGTGTTCTTCAATTGAAAATACACTAATTGCATAGCTACCCTATATGTAAGCTATATAACTTATATCTAAGATAAATACAGACGTATTGTCTAATTCGATTTCAGTACTATTGTTTAGGTAATGTTTCTGGCTTTTATTGTCTTTATTTCTGAATATGGAAATTACAATATTATGAGATCATTTTATTTTCTTATTTCCCACTCGGCTCGTACTGTACCATGCCATGGATGCAATGTTGTAAACACAATAATGCCACATGAACCATCAGTTTAGACTGAAAGTTGGCAATTAACCAAGCTGGGACGCTACAAGAGAAAAATGGCCACCGTGTGAATGTGGTCAATACGCCTGCCAGGGTCAGATGTTCTTCATCGGTTATGTGTGTGACTAAATATTTTCTTTTTTAAACTCTCTCTACTAGAAAAAAGGCTGACTGAAGCACTTCCATGTGAAGACCAATTCCTCAGAGAGAGAGAGAGAGAGAGAGAGAGGAGAGAGAGAGAGAGAGAGAGAGAGAGAGAGAGAGAGGAGAGAGAGAGAGAGAGCGAGCGAGTGAGAGAGAGAGAGAGAGAGAGAGAGAGAGAAAGAGAGAGAGACACGGAGACAGAGACACGGAGACAGAGACAGAGAGCGAGCGAGCGAGAGAGAGAAAGAGAGAGAGAGAGAGAGAGAGAGAGATGAGAGAGAGAGAGAGAGGAGAGAGAGGAGAGAGAGAGAGAACAAACAAGCACACACACACACGGTACATGGTTGCCGCACTGCATATTGCAATACCAGCTCTATTGAATGTGGTTACATGTTTTATTGTGCTGAAACCTACAGCTGGAGAAATTATGTGTGCCAATCACACCCCATAGAGAAGAGACGAGAAAGAGAGAGCAAGAGCATATCTATGTATTGAGCTGTACTGTATTTTACCCATTCTGCAATCTGTTAATACAATTTTCAATCAGTCAATCAACCTGCATGGACTATAATGTATATTATGACTGATGAGGGTACAGACCCTCATCTGCACCTTGTGTATATTGTTTACTTTTACTCATATTATATATTCAGATTTTATTTGTAGGGATGCTCGATATTGGCTTTTTTACCGATACCGATATACCGATATTGTCCAACTCTTAATTTCCGATACCAATATCAACCGATATCACATTTTAATGCCGATATCGGCCGATAATATCGGTAGGGCGATAATATCGGACAGTAATTTCTATAAAAATGTATAAAAAAAAAAAAAATATTAAAACCGATACCGATATTTTCCGATATCACATTTTAATGCCGATATCGGCCGATAATATCGGACATCCCTATTTATTTGTATTACCTATATTTATTGTAATGTATATTATGACCGATAATACAGACCCTCATTGCACCTTTGTTTATACTGTATCATTTTCTCATATTTTATATTCAGATACAATTGTATTGCCTATATAGTATGTCTTCTTCTATTACCCTGCCCATACCTGTACCTCCTCTCCCCCCTCCCCTGTGCTGCTATGATGCCCTAATTTCACCAAGGGGATCAATAAAGGAATATCTTATCTTCACTTAACTTTTAACCCAGTTTAACCTGTGAAATTCACGTGGCTTCTCTGTAAAGATTGTAGGCTTCTGCGGTGCAGATTACCTTCCGCGTGGGAGATTATGGAAAAAGTGAAGTGAGGAAGGTGGCGACAAGGACTGGTAGGTTATTTATCAAGCGTCTCAGAGCACGTTGTACTGATCCAGCAGCAGTCTCAGAGCACGTTGTACTGATCCAGCAGCAGTCTCAGAGCACGTTGTACTGATCCAGCAGCAGTCTCAGAGCACGTTGTACTGATCCAGCAGCAGTTTGAACTGCAATGCTATAAGGGGCAGCAGGTTAGCACAGTGTAAAGAATAGATCATCCCCATCACAGTCTAACAGATAGAAAGCAAGGTCGAACATGGGGGCGTAAACAGACAGACTGTCGCTGAAGAGCAAATGTGCACCAACAACCTAATTACTCCCCTTTGCACTCTCCTTTTGGACACCTCTTCGTATGTACTTGGCTTGCGCCATACAGCTGAGGTCGACCTACATCAGCTCAACCAAATGCTGTATCTAAATGGATGAGACCAAAGAATATAGTTTGAATGCTATATGCTACAAAGCTTTTCATTAGGCGTTACCCACACATGCATACTTTGTGGGCGGCACAGTGGCACAGTGGTTAGCACTGCTGCCTCACAGCAAGAAGGTCCCGGGTTCGAACCCCATCAGGGGGTCTTTCTGTGTGGAGTGTGCATGTTCTCCCTGTGTTCGCATGGGTTTCCTTACATTGATGTGGAAACTGAAGATGTTGATTACTGACCCTGGGTAAAAAATAACTAACTAACTTGTGAAGTTCTGAACACTTTGAACCCCCCCCCCCCCCGCCCCCCCCAAAAGAGGGAGATCCTTCTCCGTGGTGTATATAGGTGGAGGGAAAATGCAGGCGGTAGGTGATGGTGGTGGGGCGCTGGTCAGCGTACATTCTTTTGAAAATAGAGCCCTAGAACGTACACATAGATTCACTTGCATTGTTTTCGAAATATGTAAGTCTATCCAACCTGTCTTTGTCTTAGGGGTATATTTAAAAGAAAATAAAGTTACAGATTACATTATGTAATATAAACAAAACAAATAATTCTGAAAAGGTACTAATCAGCTGGTTAGTTGATGCTTGGATAGATGGTCTGTGTGGATGTCTTGAACGCATTACAGTAATCACCAGATATGTTGTCTAAGTTTGAGGAAAATGATGAATGATTGACTGTGTAATTGGGCCTGGATCTGGTCTAACCTAACCTAACCTAACCTAACCTAACCTAACCTAACCTATAGATAGATAGATAGATAGATAGATAGATAGATAGATAGATAGATAGATAGATAGATAGATAGATAGATAGATAGATAGATAGATAGATAGATAGATAGATAGATAGATTGATTGATTGATTGATTGATTTATTTATTGATAGATTGATAGATTGATAGATTGATTGATTGATTGATTGTTACTTACTGTTGGTTTTGAGCCTGGCTGGTTCACTGTTGCGGCTGCCAGCCTGGTTGATGGCCTTCACAAAGAAGATGTAGCGGGTGCCGCTCTGCAGACCGTGAACTGTGTAGTGGTTCTGTTTGATGTTAGGCACTATCATCCAGCTGTCTGCTGAGTTATACAGACCTGGGGAAAACACACAGACACACACATGTTACGCATGATCATCCAGCTGTCTGCTTAAGCAATGAGTCACTTGAGGCCATGGTTTACAGCGATTTTAGAACAGCTAAGGGGCAACAGTTAGTTCCAACCAAGTCATTTGATTGCACAACAAGCAATCTATGTGCTGATATTCCGTATGACAGCACTGGGACTTTTAACTATGTATCACTTCGTCGCAGAGGTGTTCTATTAATAACCGTTAATTTCACATCGTTGTGCTCCACCTCTCCCCCCAAGCCCAAACAATAGTTTTAGCTTGTGTTGAGTGGGAGGAGGGAGCCATGGCGGGATTCTCCAGTTATTTTTTAACGGCTTTGGTAACTTGTTGATGACACAAAGGCATCTTTTGGTCGAAAAGAAAGGTAAAACAAATGCAGCTGTCCAGCGGTAACATGTGTAGACCTATTAGTGTTGTCAAAAATATCGAAATATCGATACATATCGATACTGAATATTTAAAACGGTTTCGATACTAATTTCCCGAAATATCGATACTTTCTGCAGTATCGATACCAGCTGGCTTGCTCGCAGTGTTCTACTGCAAGTTGTTGACAGACAGACGCACGCTGTTGCAGAGCACGCTTGCCCCTCCTCCTCCGCTGCAGCCCTCCCCCTCGCAGACCTGTCTTCAGTTTGTAAACAAAAGATTTTAGCTCCGAATATGGCCAGTGCAGAGCCTCCACAACTTGTGCTTGTGGATAAAGAAAACAGCAGAAGTGCTGTTTGGAAGTACTTCGGGTTTGAAGTAAACAACGAAGGAAAAGCTAAAGCGTTGTTAAAGAGCAGTGCCAACGATACAGCCATTAGCTAACGCTAGCTTATGCTAGCTAGCTGGCCACCTTTATAATTACTTCATGGAAATGGAGTAACGTTAAGTCGAGTTCATACTAACTACACTAGTACACGTATGAACTCGACATAACGTTACCCCGTTTCGGGAAAAGCTAAAGATGCCACGATGCCCATTTGCAAGCGTTGTTACAGAGCAGTGCCAACGATACAGCTATTAGCTAACGTTAGCTTATGCTAGCTAGCTGGCCACCTTTATAATTACTTCATGGAAACAGAGTAACGTTAAGTCGAGTTCATACTAACTACACTAGTACACGTATGAACTCGACATAACGTTACCCCGTTTCCATGAAGTGTTTAAGTAGCAGCAATCTTGTTGAAAATGTAACGTTAATAAATGCTCCGAGTCCGAGCATAGCTCCGGAGAAATCTCTCTCTCTCTCTCTCTCTCTCTCTCTCTCTCTCTCTCTCTCTCTCTCTCTCTCGCCGTCATGAAAATGGTTGTAGTTGTTGTTTTAACCAAATAAAAAGCAGCAGCACTATTGCATAACTGAGTCATGTTTGCTATGTATTTCTTTCTTTAGAGGAGTTTGTAACTTCATGCTAGCAAGCCATTCTGTCAATATCTTTGCTATGGTTAACAAACAGTGAATAATGATCTGACAAAAAGGCTGGCTTGCTAACCAGACATCTCATTGTCCCCGAATCAATATCAATATCAAATGTGCGTGGTAGCTGTATCACTGCAATCATATAGCCTCAAGTACATTCATTGTTGCGAGTTGAATTGCGAGGACGGGATGTGCCATGGTACATGAAGGGATTATACAAATCCAGGAATAAAAACATAATGTTACCAATCTGCTTTGCTAGCTCTATCTTGGAAGAAGGATAATTGCCCAAAAGAATAATAACTATAGGTGCATAAAACACAGCAGTGCTAAACAATTCATGTTGTTTGATCATGCAAGCACACTGATGCTAAAGCGCACTCTGCTGAATCTAAACGAGATGCACAGTAAATTAGACAGCTGGATAACTGGATAGCCAATCATAATCAAGGACCGGAACTACTACTTATAATGAGTTATACAGACCTGAATAAGGCACACACACGCACGTGCACACACGCACGCGCGCACACACACACACACACACACACACACACACACACACACACACACACACACACACACACACGCATGCATGCATGTTATGCACGACCATCCAGCTGTCTGGATGCAACATTCATGCGTACAGAGCAAACAGTAGAGATCCATTCCATAACGTCTCCATCATGATTTATCATGGCCACGTTTGCATGAGGCAGAATGCTGAATGAGTCAAGCTGAATCAATGGCCTTATTTAGACCTAAAATGCCTGCTAAGAATGTATTATATAGCCTGCATATACACAAAATGTGTTTCCCGGTTTTAATGGGTTAAAGGCATTTCTACATGATCTCATGATTGGGTAAAAATGGGGCTAGTTTTAAACAACATGCCTACCCAAAGTAATTTGTGATTTTCTGTTTTCTGTTTACTTGTTGCCAGATACCTGTTTGAGTTCCAGCTGAGAGGTAGGAGTTGGAAAACATAAAGGTTCCATAGCCTAAAGTCTTATCTAGTACAGGTCCATTGATAAGAATAAAAAAAAAATTACAAAGGTTTTTGTAATGTGTGTTCCGGTGTTAATTCGGCATGGTTATCCAAAATGGCCATCAGCTGCCATTGATTCAGAGGCGCTAGTCAAAACAAAGAACTTCCCCGGTGAGAGAAAACAGGTGTTTTTCAATGTAGGTGATGTATAGATTGGGGGGAGATGACCACAGCTAAAAGGGGCCGGGTCAGAGAGGTCGAAATGAGCAGGAGGTGGTTCAGAGCGAGCAGGAGTCACTGAATAGCAGCACACTGCCAGCGAGAGAATGTTTTGAATTCCGATCCAGAACACATTGATAAGAGCGAGTGTGGGCCCAGAGAGCAGGGCAGAGAGAGGTTCATCTTAATGAAACAGTAATGAAACGTTTTGAAATGTGTGAAAGGTTATTAGCAGTTGTCATGACAGCGTCGCATGACAACCAGGAGAGGGGCGGGGGCCGTCGTTGCTATGACAAAGATCTATAAGTCGAACAGTGTTTCCGGGTGTAAGGCAGACCAAGAGCGACTAGGACTGAGATCACACAGAAGACACTATCTCCTCTCATCACGGAGAGGGGGGGGGGGGGAGGAAGGATGCCACATCATTATTAGCTTCGGCTACCACGAGGATGGTCTTGGCTAACGACCAGGCCTGACCACCATTGGACTGAATAGCAAGGACGATACAATTTGATAACATCTGATAACATCTGTGTCGAATTCTTACGAAGGTGGAGAATTATTATGGTTTGCGGATCGCACTAACGGGGAGAGATAAGGATTGTATCAGCCAGTATATGAGACGTCAGGACCATTAAAAGTACACAACGCAGAGGAGTGGATGGAGAGAGGATAACACAAGAAGACGTGATACTGGCCAGATTGATAAGAATCTAACAGTTGGTTGCCGATGACAGCCGGATTTGCAAGAGATAAGAACAACGGAAAAAGACTTTTTCAATAATGGGACGACAGTGGACAACAGTCATCGTGTGTGGGAGAATCATGATCGAGCAAGGCCGGCCAGCCCTGGGAGAGAGCCGAACCAGCGCTGTAGGAGAAACAGCGCTCAGGAGAAAGATGTGAGTTCACTGTGCACACACGGTTGTTTTGATCTTTTAAGCCAAATAAAAACGAACAGATAGTGCATCCGTAAATAAGTAGCAACAGAGAAGCCAGCTGTAATAATATGAGCAGAGCGGCACGGTTTTTGTTTTGAAAATCGAGGGTTTTTATCTACAGAGAATGAAAAACAAAATGGGGCCGGTGCAGAAGGAGTGCTGGCGACTCGGCGAGAGAGAGGCAGGCTGCACGGTTAGGAGTGTAAATGCGAGATGAGGAGGGGGGGGAACGCTTGAACCAAATCGAAAAATTGTTATGGCGGGACTGTCGTCATGATAGGAGGAAAGTCAAAAGGAGATTGTACCAGTGTGTATTATGTCCGATCAGGCAAGAGTATTAGTCTGAGAAAGCGTCCCCTGATATGGATAGGAAAGAGAGAAAAACAGCAGTGTTTTTAGGCCTTGGAAGGAAGGGCAGCGGCTGTTTGTTTGAGAGAGTAGCCATTTGCACCGAGACAAAATGGCCGTGAGCCACGAGGAGATAACAACAGATAAGAGTCAGAAAGTGACGTCAGCTAAAATACTCTAGACTGAGTTTGCCACCATCTAGGGGGGACAGTGGGATAATGCAGGCACATTTTTGAAGATAGGTCTGTACTACCATCTAGTGGCGGAGTGGGGGAGTGATTCATCTGGGAATCTAATTAATTGCAGGGAGAGGGTGGATTATTATAATAATAATAGATATACAGGTTAATTAAATAGAGTTTAATCATACAATGGATTAAATAAGAATTGCACAGAGAGAGCAGGTGCAGTTATTTGAATGGGTTAATTATGGAATAAAGAGGGAGTTTGAATTCTAGTGGGGCTTTCTCACACCTAATAAATAGGCAGAGTCTTCAGACGACACGTCACCAGAAGAACTGGCGCGCGCTGGGGGTCAAACTGGGATGAAGAGATAGGGCGACGGAAGTGGGAATCGGTTAGCTGCTGGTGTCACGACGGAAGACAACAAACAGGGACAGATATGGGTGTGGAGAAGGTCGTAGACTAATAGAAAACACAAGGGTCAAGTGTACAGAAAACTGCTGGTGTTGTTTTCTGCTTTTAGGGTCTGGAGATGTCCGACCGCGGTGGAGACGACCAGGAGACAGACTGGAGGAGGAGGAAGCAGCAGGGGCCAGGCACCGCAGCCTGGTATACAGATCATCTACAACAAGAGAGAGGAGACGGCGGCGGTGGGAGAGCAGAGGTGGAGAGGACAGCCAGAGCACTGAGGCCGTAGCAGACCAGGGGAGACATTTTTGCCTAGGGGACCGCGCCCTGGAACGGGGACCAGCTCAGGAAAGGAGCCGTCACTGAAAGGGGCCCTTGCCCTAGAAGACGGGACCGGCCCAAGATGGGGGGTGTACTGTAAGAGGGAAGGGAGCGCTCTGATTTGACGTGGGGTGTACCTAAGTAGGGGGGCCAAAGGGTTTAGGTGTGTCATCTGAAAAGTTGCGAATCTGTGTCTTTCTCTGTCTTTCTCTCTCTCTCTCTCCTCCCTGACCGTTGTTTATCCTCGCTGGTTTAGGTGTGATGCGTGTAATGGAAAACAATAAGGCAAAACAGCAGACGGAGGGGCCCTAATTGTTATGAGTCTATTTTTGGGTATAATTAATTGAAAAATCAAGTAGTCTGTTGATTCTGAAGGTTGATTAAGAATCAAAGCGGGGAATGAGAGAAAACGGGTGTTCTGGGGGTGTTTTTCAATGTAGGTGATGTATAGATTGGGGGGAGATGACCACAGCTAAAAGGGGCCGGGTCAGAGAGGTCGAAATGAGCAGGAGGTGGTTCAGAGCGAGCAGGAGTCACTGAATAGCAGCACACTGCCAGCGAGAGAATGTTTTGAATTCCGATCCAGAACACATTGATAAGAGCGAGTGTGGGCCCAGAGAGCAGGGCGGAGAGAGGTTCATCTTAATGAAACAGTAATGAAACGTTTTGAAATGTGTGAAAGGTTATTAGCAGTTGTCATGACAGCGTCGCATGACAACCAGGAGAGGGGCGGGGGCCGTCGTTGCTATGACGAAGATCTATAAGTCGAACAGTGTTTCCGGGTGTAAGGCAGACCAAGAGCGACTAGGACTGAGATCACACAGAAGACACTCTCTCCTCTCATCACGGAGAGGGGGGGGGGGGGGGGGAGGATGCCACATCATTATTAGCTTCGGCTACCACGAGGATGGTCTTGGCTAACGACCAGGCCTGACCACCATTGGACTGAATAGCAAGGGCGATACAATTTGATAACATCTGATAACATCTGATTATGAGGTTCTGTTTATTGAATAAACAACGCTTCTCCTTGTAAGGTATTACGCTGTGTCAAAGTGTCGAATTCTTACGAAGGTGGAGAATTATTATGGTTTGCGGATCACACTAACGGGGAGAGATAAGGATTGTATCAGCCAGTATATGAGACGTCAGGACCATTAAAAGTACACAACGCAGAGGAGTGGATGGAGAGAGGATAAAACAAGCAATCAGCCCTCGCATGGGACAGCCCTGGCTCTAGACTTTCAATGGCTACAAAGGTGGTCAATTATTTTCGCCATCAGAGGTGACTGGTCTGTTCAGGACCCGGCCAAACCGGACGTGGTCACTTGTCCGAATGAAGTCAAATGACGCTTGTCCGATGTTTAATCTTGTAACTCGAGACTGGAAGCACGCAATAGGTAGAGTAGGGTGATGATCGAAAGGCGGCAAATTAAACGTTCCAACAATGTATTGTTTGATTGGCAAAAACACCAGTAACTAGAGACTGGCAGGCTGGTACCCAGTAATATGCCACCGCTGCTTGTATTGCTGAGGGAGGCTTTCTGACACTTTGCCTTGCATCACAACGTCAAAGTGAAGTGAATGTGAGAGACATGTGCGTGACGGCCCGTATAAGGGCCACCAAGCGTTAACAGGTTGTGGTGGTTTACTACTACTACTACTAAACTTTCACTAGTATGCTACTAAGGCTGGCTGGGTGGTCATTAAATAATCTAATCTAATCTAAGGAATCTACCATGTCTATATTATTACCTACTATGGTAATATGCACTCAAGTCTGTAGCACTCAAGTTCGGCACTGTTTGAAGAACAATGTTACTTACCCTTAGCTGCCAGAGTTGTAACCTTCCTGCTGACTAGTTGTACAGAACTTGTAAGTCACTTTTGATAAAAGCGTCAGCTAAATGACTCAAACTATAAAATGTAAATGTTATTTAATCCAAAGTTCACTAGAGTACGAGTACTTACTTGTTAGTGGGTCAGACTCGTCACCCGCACCCAAACACTCTGCCTGTGTGTCCTTTTTTCTTGTTCCCCCAGGCTTTTAAGGTATCGGGATGGGTTTCAGGCATCAGCACCATAACAACAGCCACAAGTGGGAACTTGGAAGTCCTGTCATGTAGCTGACATTGCTCCCATCATGTCGTACACCCTGACCTCTTTCCAAATCAAATTATCTACTTCTTGACCGACTTCACCCTTATTTTTCACAAGGAGGATTCGTTTTCCACTAGGCTGGCTGTACTCTTTTCAGTCTCTTGTCCGGGAAAAATAATGAGTTCATCCTTTGCAAAATAATGATGGTGATTTTTAATAATTTTTCTCTGTATCTAACACACCTACCACAAAAAACAAAACTGCGGGTCTTAAGTTAACCAACAAATCAATGATATGGGCGGTCCTGGTGGAAATCCATAATGTAATCAGGGAATTGCTACAGGTAGTTGTTGTTAGTGGTGACACTGGACTCACTGAATTATTGAGGACCACAATTGAATGAGAATAAGATTGCGTGAGGGAAAACATGAACAAAGTCTGTCTTTAAACATGCTTCTCTGGCTTCACTGTACCTCACAAATCCATAAAAAAGAAAAAAACATCAAACTCATCATAAACCAGACCATCGACAGAATGAAAACAGTAGCCTATATGTTGAAAAGAGTCACCCCTCTTGTACTATGTGGGTGAAAGCAGAAGTTATTTCTCTCTATCTCCTCTTTCCTTCCTCCCCGCAGAATAATTGTCACTGCGCTTGGGGGAAAAGAACAACAAGTGTAAGAAGTGAGGCCGCTTTCAGGGTCTCATCCCTCCTGGCGAAGAGGCGCGTCGTGAATTATTGAGTGAGATGGCAACAGCATGCATAAGTCATAACGGGGAGACTTGCTGGTAAATATAAATACTTCACAGGACGCAAATAATCCCTTTTAAAAGTGAGTAGTTTTAAGTACGGGGGAAAGGGGGGGGGGAGCAGGATTTTTCATCTTGCATGGCAGCAACGGACCAGGTTCTACTGAATGACAAGGAATGGACAAAACAGATCCCCAAGGCTAAATTGTTCGATGGTTTCACCTCTCTAGGACAAACTGGCACCAGGCTGAGGCTTAAACTTTCAGGACTTAATAAGCAAATATGGTTTGCTTATTATAGCCCCCCATTAGTCATTCAGCATATTTTTTGTATCTTTTCCTTTTTCATGTACATTTTGGGATTTAGTCTGCACATGTCATTATTGCCCATGCACAAAACAGATCTTCTTTCTTCAAATATCAATATATCACCACAGGAATTGGTAGGTCTGTTAACCATCATGTTTCTGGCCTCCATGACAAATCTCAAGTGGATTTATAACATTGACATGATTTTACAACAAATTGTTTTTTTTTTTTTTTTTGCAACTTTTATTTTTTTTTATTTCCTAATAATTTAGCTATTATTTACCCAATAACAATTTAGGCAATAGCTTTCCCCAAATTATGTTAAGGCCTATCCGCTGGACCTACCTTGTCATTCAGACTCTTGAGAAGAAACTTTTCTTAGAGGCAACATTGTTTGGCATGTCCAGATTAATCTTTTCAGCAAGTGTCACATTCTAGTGGAGGACTAGTATAGTGGAGTGGTGGGGATGAGCCTTTGAGAGTTTGAGTGCTTATTATAGTGCCCCCTGTCGGCCAATCAGTGCCATTTTTTGTGTCCATGTTACACGTGGCCTGGGCTATCTGTCTGCCTAATTAGAAGAAAAGTTACTAATGGTCAGCAGCCGGTTTTGTTGACTGTGGGGATTTTTGATGAGGAACACAATGGTGGTGTTAGTTTTCCCATAAAACCACAGGAACATCACCTTGCAGGGCAAAACGTCTGATTGGTTCTTAAGATTCAAGCCACCCTGATATTTTGGAATGTCTGATTGCAGGGCCTGTGACAGTCACAGAGGACAGATATCTTTCTCAGAGCATTTGATTTATTGGTAGCTGTTGTGAAGATAATTTCACCAACTAATTCTAAAATAATTTGCCTACCCAACCTTTAAGATTCATAGTCTTAGTCTACTAAAACAAGTATTAGCTTTAGTCACATTTTGTTGTCATTCTGTTCAATTGAGCTTTTATTTCGTTTTAGTTAAAACATACTCTATTGTTTCATTTCTTCCCCTCAAAGTGAGAGTAGGGGGGCAGGAAGAGAGGATTCTGATACCAGCTACTATGCTGTGTGCCTCCATCTCTATAAAGGCAATCCAATTAAAATGACCATAATAATTTGATGTTCAACAACAAGTCAGATTTGTCTCCAACGAAATGTTTTATTGAGTACAAATGCTTTTTGATGATTTTGTTTTCAATTTCATGTTGTTATCGGTGGAGGTCTTTTGTCATAACTGTTGTCAAAGAATAAAGAATATAATACTGGCAGGCTGGTACCAAGTAATGTGCCACCGCTGCTTGTATTGCTGAGGGAGGCTTTCCGACACGTTGCTTTGCATCACAACGTCAAAGTGAAGTGAATGTGAGAGACAGTGAATGTGTCTCTTCAGAGAGAAGAGTGAAGGCAGAGAGTAGAAGGAAGAGGGAGTGAGAGATAGAGAGAAAGAAAGACAAAGACACAGAGAGAGAGAGA
>NW_028174216.1:0-3000 GCF_963971535.1 Notolepis coatsorum
CCCCCTCTCCTCTCTCTCTCTCTCTCTCTCTCTCTCTCTCTCTCTCCTTCCTAACAAGCTCCCTTTTGTCCTCAAAGTTCCATTATCTCCAAGGCAATTACTCTGGTGAGAGGTGAAATTAAACCATTTGAGCATAGCCAAAGTGAGGACGGACAGGGACTAACAGACCAAAACAAACGAAAAAATGCAGAAAGCATATCTACACCACATGATTTGCAATAATGAGCTTAGTCAAGATAAGTCAACAAGAACAGACAAGATAACACCCAAAGAGGTCATCACAGGCCAAGGGGCCCCTGGAAACAGACAGAGCAAACAGTGTGCCACACAGATTCATTTTAGCCTTGACATCCATTGCAAATCACTTCAGTCTTCTAGGTCAACGGAGCTTGATACCCTTTGTAAGGCATCCAAACAGCAGGCGTTTTAAAAATGACGGACACGTTCAGGTGAACGGCCCGTTCTGGTGTCAGAAAGATCCAACCTTAGCTGAGACGGGGCCGCGTCAAGCTGTCGGAGGGTGTTGGTCAAACGGTGTCTCTCACAGCTGTTTCTCTTCACGTCATGGAGCTGAGACACATGTGGCTCTTCTTCACACAAAGTGGAAAATGTTACGCTTTCATGCTCTGAGATGAAGCCGGGGAGAGGCCGTATACGCTCATCCCTGGACGCTCATCCATGTACAGCACAATGCTGGACTTAAAAAGAGCAGCACACAAGCATAACAAATACATAAGACATTCTTGACATTGAAGAACATTTAAAAATGTAGAAGTGGGGAGAGATATTGGGATGAGATGAGAGCCCCGTCCAGAACCTCTGGTGTGTGAGCTGCTCAGGATGTTTCAGCAGCACCTTTGCAAATTACATATATATATATATGTTTTAAAAGGTTACAGAGAAAGGTTTAGCAAACAAAGGTTGTCAAGGCATCCAAGGCCATTTGGTGCAGTCTTTTCATAATCAATGGCTCGTCAGTAAGCCTTTGTAAGTGTACACAATAGATTTCATTTTTTTTATTATTATATATATATTTTTTTTCTTTTTTTACAAAAGCATGAGTCATAAAAACTACTTTCATTCAGTGTCAAGGATAACATGATAAAGTCCCAGGGACTTATTTCCATCATGGTCCTTGCTGTTCCTGGCTGGGACAATACAATACTGGGACAATACAATACTGGGACAATACAATACTGGGACAATACAATACTGGGACAATACTGAGACACATTAGGCTCAATCATTATCCTTTCCCTTAGAGCTCCTGGCCTAGTTTCAGTATGAGAATAAAAGGTTAATAATAATGATAATAATGGAAAAAGAGCTTAAGTCATCTCTGTGTGTCAAAGGGACCTTAATCACTGGATGAGGAGAGGAATAGCGACGACTCCTCAACCCAGGGGGGGTCCACAGTGTGTGTGTGTGTGTGTGTGTGTGTGTGTGTGTGTGTGTGTATGTGTGTGTGTGTGTGTGTGTGTGTGTGCGTGCGTGCGTGCGTGTGTGTGTGTGTGTGTGTGCGTGCGTGTGTGTGTGAGAGAGAAAGAGAGAGAGATAGAGAGGATTATTTGAGTGCCACAGCGAGCAGCAAGGCATAAAGGCTTCTCAGAGAGAGAGAGAGAGAGAGAGAGAGAGAGAGAGAGAGAGAGAGAGAGAGAGAGAGAGAGAGAGAGAGAGCTGCTCCCACCTCCCGCCCTCCCTCTTCCTCTCCTTCTTTCCCCACTCCAGCCTGTTGCAATGACTCATCGGCTCTCAGCCAATCACACGGCCACACACTGCCTCTCATTAGGATCGTAAGAGTATTTATTGGGGTTGAGACTCCCGCTCTCCTGACTCCCGCTCTCCTGACTCCCGCTCTCCTGACTCCCGCTCTCCTGGGGGGGGGGGTCCACAGGCGGAGGATAGTGTGGTGAGACCAGTTGATATAGCACCCTGCATGGGACTTCTCTCTCTCCATCCAAATGTACATTTACATTTTATAATTTCCCTGATGTTTTAACCAAAGTGACTTACAAATTGTGAACATAGGTCAGCATTTATTTATAAAAAAATATTTCAGATATTGATTGAAGAGGTGTGTTTTTAGTGGACAGCGGAAAATTGTGCAGGTTTCAGCCGTCCTGACTGTGATGGTTTCAGCCGTCCTGACTGTGATGGTTTCAGCTGTCCTGACTGTCATGGTTTCAGCTGTCCTGACTGTGGTGGTTTCAGCTGTCCTGACTGTCATGGTTTCAGCTGTCCTGACTGTGGTGGTTTCAGCTGTCCTGACTGTGGTGGTTTCAGCTGTCCTGACTGTGATGGTTTCAGCTGTCCTGACTGTGATGGTTTCAGCTGTCCTGACTGTGATGGTTTCAGCTGTCTGTCCTGACTGTTATGGTTTCAGCTGTCCTGACTGTGGTGGTTTCAGCTGTCCTGACTGTGATGGTTTCAGCTGTCCTGACTGTGATGGTTTCAGCTGTCCTGACTGTGATGGTTTCAGCTGTCCTGACTGTGGTGGTTTCAGCTGTCCTGACTGTGATGGTTTCAGCTGTCCTTACTGTGGTGGTTTCAGCTGTCCTGACTGTTATGGTTTCAGCTGTCCTGACTGTGATGGTTTCAGCTGTCTGTCCTGACTGTGGTGGTTTCAGCTGTCCTGACTGTGATGGTTTCAGCTGTCCTGACTGTTATGGTTTCAGCTGTCCTCACTGTGGTGGTTTCAGCTGTCCTCACTGTGGTGGTTTCAGCTGTCCTGACTGTGATGGTCTCAGCTGTCCTGACTGTGATGGTTTCAGCTGTCCTGACTGTGATGGTTTCAGCTGTCCTGACTGTGATGGTTTCAGCCATCTTGACTGTGATGGTTTCAGCTGTCCTGACTGTGATGGTTTCAGCTGTCCTGACTGTGATGGTTTCAGCTGTCCTGACTGTTATGGTTTCAGCTGTCCTGACTGTGGTGGTTTTAGCTGTCCTGACTGTTATGGTTTCAGCTGTCCTGACTGTGATGGTTTCAGCTGTCCTGACTGT
>NW_028174215.1:0-7500 GCF_963971535.1 Notolepis coatsorum
GTGTGCCGACAGTGCCGTGCAGGCTGTAGCGCCGCCGCGCACCGAATGGTAATTGCAAGAATAGCATGCATGTTGCCATATTACGTGTGAATTAGTGCGCAAATCATTAATCATACATCCAAAATAGCATACGTTTATTATTATACACGATGATGATACAGAAAATTACAGAAAAATGAGAAATGCATGGCAAAAGTAGCATTTATTTTCAGTAATTTAGAGACCCCCCAAAAAATCGCAAATCAAGTTTGCAGGGGAGCTGATGTCTGATCTAGAGGAGCTATAGCTCCCCGGGCTCCCCTCCTGGATCGCACCCTGCATACAGTGTAATAAATAAATGAATTAATAAATAAATATGACCGAGAAGGACTTACTGAGTGGCAGAACCAAACATCCTAATGCATTTTTAGAACGTAAAGGGGAATTTCTGTATTTTTAAACATGGACCTCATTTTTCTGACATGAAATTAATAATAGCGACAACAATTTTCGTAATTGGTCCAGTATTGAGGAAGATAGCTTCGTGAGCAACGCGGGCTGCAATGTAGTCACACGGGGCAAATGTGCCGAAATTACCCAATAAGTGAAGGGTTTTGTTCCAAAACGCTCTTTAGTCATTTGGGGAAAACACGATTCCCTGATATCATTACTCAATAGTTGCTAAAATGCTGACGTCAAATCTTCTCTTCCTCCTTTCCGCAAAACAAAGGACAAAGGCGCTAGAGCAGAATACCTTCACCAATACCCCATAATAACATTATGCGCACCACCAATCACTTTGTCATCGTGTCACTTTTTTCCTTAACCCTTTCACTACCACACTACCAAAGGGTTAACCATTTCACTGCGACAATACAGAAGGTTAACCCTTTCACTGCCACACTTAACCAAAGGGTTAACCCTTTCCCAACCACACAACAGCAGGTAGTGAAAGGTTAACCTTCTGTAGTGTGTGGTAGTGAAAGGGTTAACGAGACAGGACATCTCGAGTTTGAAATGATAAAAAATCAGCAGATGCTTTACATCCATCGCAGCTGACGAATACAAATCAACGACACATAACACACAATAATACATAAGGGGGTCTCAGTGTCCGGGGCTCAAAACCAACCCCTCTGTCCAACGCAGCTGTAAAGCCTGCCTCTCATATCATCTTATGATAACACACAGAGAGAGAGAGAGAGACACAGAAAGCTCTTGTCCTGAACCGTGTTGTATATCAATCTATCTATCCAAATGAGGAGGATGGGAGTTTTGCATCCATGTGTAGTTGAAATATGAGCGCTCTCTCTCTCTTACACCGAGGGCTTATAAAGCGCTCTTTGTCTCCCTCTCTCTTTCCAAGGACGGGAGGAGAGAGAGGAGGGGACCTGTGGGAGCTACAGTATAGCCAGCAGCAGATGTGAGACTGTAAATCCTACCGCTCACTTCTCCAGTTTATTCAGTCGATTGTTCATTCATTCACTTCTTCACTAATTCATTAACGGATTTGATTGTCAATTAATATGTGTGTCTTGGTGACACACTGTGTGTGTGTGTGTGTGTGTGTGTGTGTGTGTGTGTGTGTGTGTGTGTGTGTGTGTGTGTGTGTGTGTGTGTGTGTGTGTGTGTGTGTGTGTGTGTGTGTGTGTGTGTGTGTGTGTGTGTGTGTGTGTGTGTGTGTGTGTGTGTGTGTGTGTGTGTTTGTATCATACCGTATATATATACAATTATTCATACGGGGAGGGAGGGGGGGGGGGGTGCTTGTGATGAATGTGTCAGCCTACTCCGGGAGTTCAAAGGTCATGGGGTTACGGCTGACAAAGCCATAAAAAGTGAGCGCAGGATTGAAAACTGAAGACATTGTACCAAAGTGAAAGATCCCTTAAATCAGTGAACCCCTCCTCCTTCCACAGCTGAACCTCTCCATCTCCCCGAGAAGATTGTAATTCACATCAGACAACAGTTACATCACTTAATATGGTCACTGAAATCTTAATGGGAGCTCATATAAAAGTTGACAAAAAAAACATACTGTTTACAACAATGGCGTCTGTCCAACGGTAATCGTACAGTATAGTAGTGACGGCCTGGCTTCAGGGGAGCAGTGGGGGTTAGGAAGGGAACAGGAGAGGAGAGGGTGGGGGAGATATTGAAGGGTGAAGGGATCATTAGAGGAGAGGAGAGGGTGGGGGAGATATTGAAGGGTGAAGGGATCATTAGAGGAGAGGGTGGGGGAGATATTGAAGGGTGAAGGGATCATTAGAGGAGAGGGTGGGGGAGATATTAAAGGGTGAAGGGATCATTAGAGGAGAGGGTGGGGGAGATATTGAAGGGTGAAGGGAACAGGAGAGGAGAGGAGAGGGTGGGGGAGATATTGAAGGGTGAAGGGAACAGGAGAGGAGAGGAGAGGGTGGGGGAGATATTGAAGGGTGAAGGGAACAGGAGAGGAGAGGAGAGGGTGGGGGAGATATTGAAGGGTGAAGGGATCATTAGAGGAGAGGGTGGGGGAGATATTAAAGGGTGAAGGGATCATTAGAGGAGAGGGTGGGGGAGATATTGAAGGGTGAAGGGATCATTAGAGGAGAGGGTGGGGGAGATATTGAAGGGTGAAGGGATCATTAGAGGAGAGGGTGGGGGAGATATTGAAGGGTGAAGGGTGCAGTATGAGCTCCTTCAGTAGATGGGTTTCCAGTGGGTGCCGGGGAAAAACTAAATAATCCCGATGACAAGAATGGATCAGACTGGGCGGCTGGGTAGCACAGTGGACTAAGGACTCGCCTACCACCGCAGAGACTCTGGGATCGAATCCAGCTGTCAGGAAGGGAATTGTCATAATGACTAAATTGGGATGGGTGAAATATACAGAAAGGCCCTAAAATAAATAGAATAAAAAATTTAAATAAAAAAAATTATGGATCAGACTATTTATTACATTTGTTAGTCATGCTGGTCAATTTAAACAATCAAACCAGGTCCAAGCCTACCCAGCAAGCATTTTCATGTCCGTGGTTAAGATGTCTTCCTGCAATGTCCAGACGCGGTGTAAAAATGTATTTCTAATTTCAAATGTATTGGCTTCGTAAAAACGCCTTTCGGCCAGGGGCATGACGTTGCCTTTGCATTGCCATCGGACAAATGTTTGCAGAGTACCGTCAGGTGAAAGTGTCACACTTGCAGCCATGCTGATATCACAAAATGCCAATGTAATTTGAAAGGACTTTTTGTTATGGTTTCTCTTTATACTTTATATATTATACTTTGTAGTGTAGCAGCTCAGATCAGTTAATAAAGAATAACTCGCATTTCACATATGTCAACAGGAATTGCTGATTTCCACAGGAACAGGAAACACATCTATATATAAAACAGCCATTTGGCAAGTGAACATGAATTTCAGTGAGAACAATAGTTTTTGACTACAATGACAACTAAAGGAATGCACTCAGCAGAGCGCAGATCTCTGCCAAGGCCTGACAATATTCCCACTCTGCCATTACTTTTGAACACAAAATGTTCCTAGGTAGATGAAACACGAGTTGCCGATATTGCAAGTCTCAACAGACCCAGGTTATGAATCCATATGGTGGCACTAGGGGAAGTTTCACCAAAATCGAAATGTTTGAATGAATATTCACAGCAAATGTTGTGACTATATGACTAACAGATGTTTTGAAAATTAAAACATTACATATGAAAATGTAATGTTTGGCCTGATGGTGATGCTAGAGGAAAGGTCAGGGGGTCACCAACATCTTGTAAATATATGTATCACACACACACACACACACACACACACACACACACACACACACACACACACACACACACACACACACACACACACACACACACACACACACACACACACACACACACACACACACACACACACACACACACACACACACACACACACACACACACACACACACACACACACTAACTAACTGGGGCGACAGTGGCTCGGTAGGTAGAGCAGTCGGCTGGTTATCCGGAGGTTCCCGGTTTGATTCCCGCTCCTCCCGGGCAGCGTGTCGAAGTGTCCTTGAGCAAGACACTTAACCCCTAACTGCTCCCGATGAGCAGGTTGGCACCTTGCATGGTCGCCTCTGCCATCGGTGTGTGAATGTGTGAGTGAATGGGTAAAATGTGAGGAACAAATTGTAAAGCGCTTTGGATAAAAGAGATATATAAATGCTGCCATTTACTAACTAACTAACTAACAAACAGACAGGACTGATTACATAACCTCCACCCTGCCTTCAACACATCAAGAGTAAAACCAGGAGAGAGAAGCTAGACTCGCATTCTTATCCGAGTGTGTGTGTCGATCCGTCCTACGGGCTCCCAGGCCTTCCTGTTCCTACTCCCGCCATTCCTCACAATCAGACCTGCGCCAAATTGTACCTCCAAATACATTTCATGTTTTGTATTAGCCTCCTCTTCCTCCCACTGACCATCCTCATCCACCTCCTTCTACTCCCTTCCACCTCCTCTTCCTCCCTCAACTCCCCTCTTTGACACACAAACAACACAGAGCCAGAACACGCAGAAGAGAGACAGACAAGAGAGAGAGAGAGAGAGAGAGAGAGAGAGAGAGAGAGAGAGAGAGAGAGAGAGAGAGAGACAGAGAGACAGAGGGAAAGGCAGTGTGAACGACAATTAATTAACCATGGGAAGACAAAACGGGGGGTAAAAATTATTTTCAATTATGTACTTTTTTATTTACTTTTGTATTATTTTTTTTTTAGATTTGATCGTAGTATTAGACAGTGTTGTGCAGCGTTTGAACGCGGGGATGTTTAAATTCTAAAATGCAATGTTGTAGGAGTCAATGGAAAGCCGTTGCCATACAAGGTGACGGTGTGTGATGTGTGTGATTGAGGGCATTTTTGTCTCCTGGATCACAGGGGTGAATAATGATGTAGGCCCCAGACAGCAGGCCCCTAACAACCGTCTAAATCACCAGGCTTAACAATGCCACAGCCTGCTCACATATCTGATTTAATGAAGCCGAGCCCACCGCCCACACATAGACACACACACACACACGTGCACATATACACAAATATATAAACACACACACACACACATGCACACATACATGCACACACAACTAACATATATACGCAACACATGCCCATATACGCATGTCCCTGCTTACAGCCACATAATTACGTATGCACGCGCACGTACATACTGTACCAAACCTCTCTCAATGTGTATACACACGTGCATGTAAATACAAAAGGCGCATGCACTCGCTCGCACGCACACACGCACACACACGCACACACGCACGGACACACACAGTCAATAATTGAGGAGCAGATATTCATACACACACACACACACACACACACACACACACACACACACACACACACACACACACACACACACACACACACACACACACACGCACACACACACACACGCACACACACACACACACACACACACACCACTGCTTTTCATCTAAAACTATGAGTGTTTGTTGGTTCAAAGGAGAGAGGTATTTGTCAGTTGACAACACCCAGCTAGGTCACCATGACATACAGTGCTTTCACTACAGACACAGAGCAGGCTGTTATAACCACGCAGTGGCATAGTGGGTAAAGCATGAACTCCTGTTGATAATCACAGTAACTAATTTCATAATTTAATATGACCTGCATTAGTTTGGTTCAACTTAGCCTACTTCGATGTATGCTATGAATTTCATTCAAGGTCACATTATTATACATTTAAAAAAAAATTATTATGTTTTTGGTAGATTTTTTTAATTGTTTTTACTACCGGGCAGTCCGGTAGAAAGAGAGAGAGAGAGAGGAAGAACGGGAGACAGAGAGAGAGGAAGCAGCGCGTTACATGGTTCTCCACTTGGGCGCCCCACATTATTATACTTTTCAGTTAATATGGGTCTCTGAGGTCCCTAATACAGTATATACCATTGAAGTTATCTTGCTGAAACAATTTACAACGTATAACGTATGACATGTATCACGTATCACACCAGTACAAAGTATAACGTAACGACATATGTCACGGAAGTGTCCAAAAGGCTTGTTTGAGGGCACAGTGCACAGGTTGTGTACAAAATCTGACTGGGTTGTCTTATTTCACAGTTTGGGTTAATACAACGGTTGGTAAAGACAGTTTATGTGGGTTTAGCCTCTATACTACATCCCTGGTTATAACACTGCCTACTTAAATAGAGACAATGACCATTTCATATTTTGGTGGGTTAAAATATTATTGTCTTTGTCAGGCAATTGTCACAATAGGAGAATACCAAAGGTTGTTGTTACTTGGTACTTTTATTAGGGTTAGGGTCCGGCATTTGGGGGGGCGGGAGGGGTGCTTCCACCCTCACATCTTTACCAGGGAGAGCTGGGGTGCCCTTTTTCATATGATGCACCTATTTTTTGGATGGACATCATGTCCTATTTTAAGAGAAGATGCTGGTAAAAAAAAGAGAAAGAAACATCAACAGACTACGTTCTAACAGGGTATATAACAGCAGGGTAGCCTACTGTATAACCATACGATAAGATGTTCATTGTACGGCAAACTGTCTGTTTAACTATGCACATAAACGCAATAAACAATCTTGAATCTCTTGAATAACACAGATGTGATACTGTATATATCCAATATATTACCCAGCCATATATGGCCCCACAACACTGTAACTATATAGTATGAATTATATCTGTAACTATTATCTGTAACTATAGTATGAATTCTATCTGTAACTATATAGTATGAATTATATCTGTAACTATAGTATGAATTATATCTGTAACTATATAGTATGAATTCTATCTGTAACTATATAGTATGCATTATATCTGTAACTATATAGTATGAATTATCTGTAACTATATAGTATGGGGTTATATCTGTAACTATAGTATGAATTATATCTGTAACTATATAGTATGCATTATATCTGTAACTATAGTATGAATTATATCTGTAACTATATAGTATGAATTCTATCTGTAACTATATAGTATGCATTATATCTGTAACTATACAGTATGCATTATATCTGTAACTATAGTATGAATTATATCTGTAACTATATAGTATGAATTCTATCTGTAACTATATAGTATGAATTATATCTGTAACTATACAGTATGCATTATATCTGTAACTATATAGTATGAATTATCTGTAACTATATAGTATGCATTATATCTGTAACTATAGTATGAATTATATCTGTAACTATATAGTATGCATTATATCTGTAACTATAGTATGAATTATATCTGTAACTATATAGTATGCATTATATCTGTAACTATATAGTATGGGGTTATATCTGTAACTATACAGTATGCATTATATCTGTAACTATACAGTATGCATTATATCTGTAACTATACAGTATGCATTATATCTGTAACTATACAGTATGCATTATATCTGTAACTATATAGTATGCATTATATCTGTAACTATATAGTATGCATTATATCTGTAACTATAGTATGAATTATATCT
>NW_028174215.1:10000-23515 GCF_963971535.1 Notolepis coatsorum
GAACACTAGTGGTATTATACTATAGAGTACCATGGAGCCAGTAGGACACTAGTGGTATTATACTATAGAGTACCATGGGGCCAGTAGAACACTAGTGGTATTATACTATAGAGTACCATGGAGCCAGTAGAACACTAGTGGTATTATACCATAGAGTACCATGGAGCCAGTAGAACACTAGTGGTATTATACTATAGAGTACCATGGAGCCAGTAGAACTCTAGTGGTATTATACCATAGAGTACCATGGAGCCAGTAGAACACTAGTGGTATTATACCATAGAGTACCATGGAGCCAGTAAAACACTAGTGTTATTATACTATAGAGTACCATGGAGCCAGTAGAACACTAGTGGTATTATACTATAGAGTACCATGGAGCCAGTAGAACTCTAGTGGTATTATACTATAGAGTACCATAGAGCCAGTATAACACTAGTGGTATTATACTATAGAGTACCATGGAGCCAGTAGAACACTAGTGGTATTATACTATAGAGTACCATGGAGCCAGTAGAACTCTAGTGGTATTATACTATAGAGTACCATGGAGCCAGTAGAACACTAGTGGTATTATACCATAGAGTACCATAGAGCCAGTATAACACTAGTGGTATTATACTATAGAGTACCATGGAGCCAGTAGAACACTAGTGGTATTATACCATAGAGTACCATGGAGCCAGTAGAACACTAGTGGTATTATACTATAGAGTACCATGGAGCCAGTAGAACACTAGTGGTATTATACTATAGAGTACCATGGAGCCAGTAGAACACTAGTGGTATTATACTATAGAGTACCATGGAGCCAGTAGAACACTAGTGGTATTATACTATAGAGTACCATGGAGCCAGTAGGACACTAGTGGTATTATACTATAGAGTACCATGGAGCCAGTAGAACACTAGTGGTATTATACTATAGAGTACCATGAAGCCAGTAGAACACTAGTGGTATTATACTATAGAGTACCATGGAGCCAGTAGAACTCTAGTGGTATTATACTATAGAGTACCATGGAGCCAGTAGAACACTAGTGGTATTATACCATAGAGTACCATGGGGCCAGTAGAACACTAGTGGTATTATACTATAGAGTACCATGGAGCCAGTAGAACACTAGTGGTATTATACTATAGAGTACCATGGAGCCAGTAGAACACTAGTGGTATTATACTATAGAGTACCATGGAGCCAGTAGGACACTAGTGGTATTATACTATAGAGTACCATGGAGCCAGTAGAACACTAGTGGTATTATACTATAGAGTACCATAGAGCCAGTAGAACACTAGTGGTATTATACTATAGAGTACCATAGAGCCAGTAGAACACTAGTGGTATTATACCATAGAGTACCATGGAGCCAGTAGAACACTAGTGGTATTATACTATAGAGTACCATGGAGCCAGTAGAACACTAGTGGTATTATACTATAGAGTACCATGGAGCCAGTAGGACACTAGTGGTATTATACTATAGAGTACCATGGAGCCAGTAGGACACTAGTGGTATTATACTATAGAGTACCATGGAGCCAGTAGAACACTAGTGGTATTATACTATAGAGTACCATGGAGCCAGTAGAACACTAGTGGTATTATACCATAGAGTACCATGGGGCCAGTAGAACACTAGTGGTATTATACTATAGAGTACCATGGGGCCAGTAGAACACTAGTGGTATTATACCATAGAGTACCATGGTGCCAGTAGGACACTAGTGGTATTATACTATAGAGTACCATGGAGCCAGTAGAACACTAGTGGTATTATACTATAGAGTACCATGGAGCCAGTAGAACACTAGTGGTATTATACTATAGAGTACCATGGGGCCAGTAAAACACTAGTGGTATTATACTATAGAGTACCATGGAGCCAGTAGAACACTAGTGGTATTATACTATAGAGTACCATGGAGCCAGTAGAACACTAGTGGTATTATACTATAGAGTACCATGGAGCCAGTAGAACACTAGTGGTATTATACTATAGAGTACCATGGGGCCAGTAGAACACTAGTGGTATTATACTATAGAGTACCATGGGGCCAGTAGAACACTAGTGGTATTATACTATAGAGTACCATGGAGCCAGTAGAACACTAGTGGTATTATACTATAGAGTACCATGGGGCCAGTATAACTCTAGTGGTATTATACTATAGAGTACCATGGAGCCAGTAGAACACTAGTGGTATTATACTATAGAGTACCATGGAGCCAGTAGAACACTAGTGGTATTATGCCATAGAGTACCATGGAGCCAGTAGGACACTAGTGGTATTATACTATAGAGTACCATGGAGCCAGTAGAACACTAGTGGTATTATACTATAGAGTACCATAGAGCCAGTAGAACACTAGTGGTATTATACCATAGAGTACCATGGAGCCAGTAGAACACTAGTGGTATTATACTATAGAGTACCATGGAGCCAGTAGAACACTAGTGGTATTATACTATAGAGTACCATGGAGCCAGTAGGACACTAGTGGTTTTATACTATAGAGTACCATGGAGCCAGTAGGACACTAGTGGTATTATACTATAGAGTACCATGGAGCCAGTAGAACACTAGTGGTATTATACTATAGAGTACCATGGAGCCAGTAGAACACTAGTGGTATTATACCATAGAGTACCATGGGGCCAGTAGAACACTAGTGGTATTATACTATAGAGTACCATGGGGCCAGTAGAACACTAGTGGTATTATACCATAGAGTACCATGGTGCCAGTAGGACACTAGTGGTATTATACTATAGAGTACCATGGAGCCAGTAGAACACTAGTGGTATTATACTATAGAGTACCATGGAGCCAGTAGAACACTAGTGGTATTATACTATAGAGTACCATGGGGCCAGTAAAACACTAGTGGTATTATACTATAGAGTACCATGGAGCCAGTAGAACACTAGTGGTATTATACTATAGAGTACCATGGAGCCAGTAGAACACTAGTGGTATTATACTATAGAGTACCATGGAGCCAGTAGAACACTAGTGGTATTATACTATAGAGTACCATGGGGCCAGTAGAACACTAGTGGTATTATACTATAGAGTACCATGGGGCCAGTAGAACACTAGTGGTATTATACTATAGAGTACCATGGAGCCAGTAGAACACTAGTGGTATTATACTATAGAGTACCATGGGGCCAGTAGAACTCTAGTGGTATTATACTATAGAGTACCATGGAGCCAGTAGAACACTAGTGGTATTATACTATAGAGTACCATGGAGCCAGTAGAACACTAGTGGTATTATGCCATAGAGTACCATGGAGCCAGTAGGACACTAGTGGTATTATACTATAGAGTACCATGGAGCCAGTAGAACACTAGTGGTATTATACTATAGAGTACCATGGAGCCAGTAGGACACTAGTGGTATTATACTATAGAGTACCATGGAGCCAGTAACACTAGTGGTATTATACCATAGAGTACCATGGAGCCAGTAGAACACTAGTGGTATTATACTATAGAGTACCATGGAGCCAGTAGAACACTAGTGGTATTATACCATAGAGTACCATGGAGCCAGTAGGACACTAGTGGTATTATACTATAGAGTACCATGGAGCCAGTAACACTAGTGGTATTATACTATAGAGTACCATAGAGCCAGTAGAACACTAGTGGTATTATACTATAGAGTACCATGGAGCCAGTAGAACACTAGTGGTATTATACCATAGAGTACCATGGAGCCAGTAGGACACTAGTGGTATTATACTATAGAGTACCATGGAGCCAGTAACACTAGTGGTATTATACTATAGAGTACCATAGAGCCAGTAGAACACTAGTGGTATTATACTATAGAGTACCATGGAGCCAGTAGAACACTAGTGGTATTATACTATAGAGTACCATGGGGCCAGTAGAACACTAGTGGTATTATACCATAGAGTACCATGGAGCCAGTAGGACACTAGTGGTATTATACTATAGAGTACCATGGAGCCAGTAACACTAGTGGTATTATACTATAGAGTACCATGGAGCCAGTAGAACACTAGTGGTATTATACTATAGAGTACCATGGGGCCAGTAGAACACTAGTGGTATTATACCATAGAGTACCATGGAGCCAGTAGAACACTAGTGGTATTATACTATAGAGTACCATGGGGCCAGTAGAACACTAGTGGTATTATACTATAGAGTACCATGGAGCCAGTAGAACACTAGTGGTATTATACTATAGAGTACCATGGAGCCAGTAGGACACTAGTGGTATTATACCATAGAGTACCATGGAGCCAGTAGAACACTAGTGGTATTATACTATAGAGTACCATGGGGCCAGTAGAACACTAGTGGTATTATACTATAGAGTACCATGGATCCAGTAGAACACTAGTGGTATTATACTATAGAGTACCATGGAGCCAGTAGGACACTAGTGGTATTATACTATAGAGTACCATGGAGCCAGTAACACTAGTGGTATTATACTATAGAGTACCATGGAGCCAGTAGAACACTAGTGGTATTATACTATAGAGTACCATGGGGCCAGTAGAACACTAGTGGTATTATACCATAGAGTACCATGGAGCCAGTAGAACACTAGTGGTATTATACTATAGAGTACCATGGGGCCAGTAGAACACTAGTGGTATTATACTATAGAGTACCATGGAGCCAGTAGAACACTAGTGGTATTATACTATAGAGTACCATGGAGCCAGTAGGACACTAGTGGTATTATACTATAGAGTACCATGGAGCCAGTAGAACACTAGTGGTATTATACTATAGAGTACCATGGAGCCAGTAGGACACTAGTGGTATTATACTATAGAGTACCATGGAGCCAGTATAACTCTAGTGGTATTATACTATAGAGTACCATGGAGCCAGTATAACTCTAGTGGTATTATACTATAGAGTACCATGGTGCCAGTAGGACACTAGTGGTATTATACTATAGAGTACCATGGGGCCAGTAGAACACTAGTGGTATTATACTATAGAGTACCATAGAGCCAGTAGGACACTAGTGGTATTATACTATAGAGTACCATGGAGCCAGTATAACTCTAGTGGTATTATACTATAGAGTACCATGGTGCCAGTAGGACACTAGTGGTATTATACTATAGAGTACCATGGGGCCAGTAGAACACTAGTGGTATTATACTATAGAGTACCATAGAGCCAGTAGGACACTAGTGGTATTATGCCATAGAGTACCATGGAGCCAGTAGAACACTAGTGGTGTTATACCATAGAGTACCATGGAGCCAGTAAGACACTAGTGGTATTATACCATAGAGTACCATGGAGCCAGTAGAACACTAGTGGTATTATACTATAGAGTACCATGGAGCCAGTAGAACACTAGTGGTATTATACTATAGAGTACCATAGAGCCAGTAGAACACTAGTGGTATTATACCATAGAGTACCATGGAGCCAGTAGAACACTAGTGGTATTATACTATAGAGTACCATGGGGCCAGTAGGACACTAGTGGTATTATACTATAGAGTACCATGGAGCCAGTAGGACACTAGTGGTATTATACTATAGAGTACCATGGGGCCAGTAGAACACTAGTGGTATTATACCATAGAGTACCATGGAGCCAGTAGGACACTAGTGGTATTATACTATAGAGTACCATGGAGCCAGTAGGACACTAGTGGTATTATACTATAGAGTACCATGGAGCCAGTAGAACACTAGTGGTATTATACTATAGAGTACCATGGGGCCAGTAGAACACTAGTGGTATTATACCATAGAGTACCATGGAGCCAGTAGAACACTAGTGGTATTATACTATAGAGTACCATGAAGCCAGTAGAACACTAGTGGTATTATACCATAGAGTACCATGGAGCCAGTAGAACACTAGTGGTATTATACCATAGAGTACCATGGAGCCAGTAAGACACTAGTGGTATTATACCATAGAGTACCATGGAGCCAGTAGAACACTAGTGGTATTATACTATAGAGTACCATGGAGCCAGTAGAACACTAGTGGTATTATACTATAGAGTACCATGGAGCCAGTAGGACACTAGTGGTATTATACCATAGAGTACCATGGAGCCAGTAGAACACTAGTGGTATTATACTATAGAGTACCATGGAGCCAGTAGAACACTAGTGGTATTATACTATAGAGTACCATGGAGCCAGTAGAACACTAGTGGTATTATACTATAGAGTACCATGGGGCCAGTAAAACACTAGTGGTATTATACTATAGAGTACCATGGAGCCAGTAGAACACTAGTGGTATTATACTATAGAGTACCATGGAGCCAGTAGAACACTAGTGGTATTATACTATAGAGTACCATGGAGCCAGTAGAACTCTAGTGGTATTATACTATAGAGTACCATAGAGCCAGTAGAACACTAGTGGTATTATACCATAGAGCAGTGGTTCCCAAAGTCGGGGTCGCGACCCAAAGGTGGGCCGCGAGCAGCCACGGGTGGGCCGCGAGATGATTTAAAAAAAATAACAAAAATAAAAATAAAAATAATTATTGTTATTTTTTATTTTTTATTTTTTTATTATTATTTTTTTGTCAGGCCACTGAACTTAGAAGCAGACCAGGACAGTGTTTCTAGTTGTATTCTAAAATTCTATTCTATTGTATTCTAAAATGTGACTATATGGTTTTATATTAACTTAATAAATAAACAAAAACGAAAAATCTACTTATTTCAACGAACATTTCAAACTAAATAACAGATTATGCACATAAAACGCTGAAAACAACCGAAGCAACAATAGTATTTTAATGAGGCTATTATTATTATCATTATTATTTTGCAACAAGTTAGCCCTCTCATAAATAGCACATATAAATTAATAACTAACTTGAACTAACTTAATAGGATTGAAGTGATATTTGGCTTAAAAAATCGGTCGCATGGCAAAAAAAAAAAAAAAGAAAGCCCGACGATGTGCATTGGGCCGCGGCTCTCTGATGCCTTATTTTCTGGGCCCTGGCCTGAAAAGTTTGGGAACCCCTGCCATAGAGTACCATGGAGCCAGTAGAACACTAGTGGTATTATACTATAGAGTACCATGAAGCCAGTAGAACACTAGTGGTATTATACCATAGAGTACCATGGAGCCAGTAGAACACTAGTGGTATTATACCATAGAGTACCATGGAGCCAGTAAGACACTAGTGGTATTATACCATAGAGTACCATGGAGCCAGTAGAACACTAGTGGTATTATACTATAGAGTACCATGGAGCCAGTAGAACACTAGTGGTATTATACTATAGAGTACCATGGAGCCAGTAGGACACTAGTGGTATTATACCATAGAGTACCATGGAGCCAGTAGAACACTAGTGGTATTATACTATAGAGTACCATGGAGCCAGTAGAACACTAGTGGTATTATACTATAGAGTACCATGGAGCCAGTAGAACACTAGTGGTATTATACTATAGAGTACCATGGAGCCAGTAGAACACTAGTGGTATTATACTATAGAGTACCATGGAGCCAGTAGAACACTAGTGGTATTATACTATAGAGTACCATGGAGCCAGTAGAACTCTAGTGGTATTATACTATAGAGTACCATGGTGCCAGTAGGACACTAGTGGTATTATACTATAGAGTACCATGGAGCCAGTAGAACACTAGTGGTATTATACTATAGAGTACCATGGAGCCAGTAGAACACTAGTGGTATTATACTATAGAGTACCATGGTGCCAGTAGGACACTAGTGGTATTATACTATAGAGTACCATGGAGCCAGTAGAACACTAGTGGTATTATACTATAGAGTACCATGGAGCCAGTAGAACTCTAGTGGTATTATACTATAGAGTACCATGGAGCCAGTAGAACACTAGTGGTATTATACTATAGAGTACCATGGAGCCAGTAGGACACTAGTGGTATTATACCATAGAGTACCATGGAGCCAGTAGAACACTAGTGGTATTATACTATAGAGTACCATAGAGCCAGTAGGACACTAGTGGTATTATACTATAGAGTACCATGGAGCCAGTAGAACACTAGTGGTATTATACCATAGAGTACCATGGAGCCAGTAGAACACTAGTGGTATTATACTATAGAGTACCATGGAGCCAGTAGGACACTAGTGGTATTATACCATAGAGTACCATGGAGCCAGTAGAACACTAGTGGTATTATACCATAGAGTACCATGGAGCCAGTAAGACACTAGTGGTATTATACCATAGAGTACCATGGAGCCAGTAGAACACTAGTGGTATTATACTATAGAGTACCATGGAGCCAGTAGAACACTAGTGGTATTATACTATAGAGTACCATGGAGCCAGTAGGACACTAGTGGTATTATACTATAGAGTACCATGGAGCCAGTAGAACACTAGTGGTATTATACTATAGAGTACCATGGAGCCAGTAGAACACTAGTGGTATTATACTATAGAGTACCATGGGGCCAGTAGAACACTAGTGGTATTATACCATAGAGTACCATGGAGCCAGTAGAACACTAGTGGTATTATACTATAGAGTACCATGGAGCCAGTAGAACACTAGTGGTATTATACTATAGAGTACCATGGGGCCAGTAGAACACTAGTGGTATTATACCATAGAGTACCATGAAGCCAGTAGAACACTAGTGGTATTATACCATAGAGTACCATGGAGCCAGTAGAACACTAGTGGTATTATACCATAGAGTACCATGGAGCCAGTAAGACACTAGTGGTATTATACCATAGAGTACCATGGAGCCAGTAGAACACTAGTGGTATTATACTATAGAGTACCATGGAGCCAGTAGAACACTAGTGGTATTATACTATAGAGTACCATGGAGCCAGTAGGACACTAGTGGTATTATACCATAGAGTACCATGGAGCCAGTAGAACACTAGTGGTATTATACTATAGAGTACCATGGAGCCAGTAGAACACTAGTCGTATTATACTATAGAGTACCATGGAGCCAGTAGAACACTAGTGGTATTATACTATAGAGTACCATGGGGCCAGTAAAACACTAGTGGTATTATACTATAGAGTACCATGGAGCCAGTAGAACACTAGTGGTATTATACTATAGAGTACCATGGAGCCAGTAGAACACTAGTGGTATTATACTATAGAGTACCATGGAGCCAGTAGAACTCTAGTGGTATTATACTATAGAGTACCATAGAGCCAGTAGAACACTAGTGGTATTATACCATAGAGCAGTGGTTCCCAAAGTCGGGGTCGCGACCCAAAGGTGGGCCGCGAGCAGCCACGGGTGGGCCGCGAGATGATTTAAAAAAAATAACAAAAATAAAAATAAAAATAATTATTGTTATTTTTTATTTTTTATTTTTTTATTATTATTTTTTTGTCAGGCCACTGAACTTAGAAGCAGACCAGGACAGTGTTTCTAGTTGTATTCTAAAATTCTATTCTATTGTATTCTAAAATGTGACTATATGGTTTTATATTAACTTAATAAATAAACAAAAACGAAAAATCTACTTATTTCAACGAACATTTCAAACTAAATAACAGATTATGCACATAAAACGCTGAAAACAACCGAAGCAACAATAGTATTTTAATGAGGCTATTATTATTATCATTATTATTTTGCAACAAGTTAGCCCTCTCATAAATAGCACATATAAATTAATAACTAACTTGAACTAACTTAATAGGATTGAAGTGATATTTGGCTTAAAAAATCGGTCGCATGGCAAAAAAAAAAAAAAAAGAAAGCCCGACGATGTGCATTGGGCCGCGGCTCTCTGATGCCTTATTTTCTGGGCCCTGGCCTGAAAAGTTTGGGAACCCCTGCCATAGAGTACCATGGAGCCAGTAGAACACTAGTGGTATTATAGTATAGAGTACCATGAAGCCAGTAGAACACTAGTGGTATTATACCATAGAGTACCATGGAGCCAGTAGAACACTAGTGGTATTATACCATAGAGTACCATGGAGCCAGTAAGACACTAGTGGTATTATACCATAGAGTACCATGGAGCCAGTAGAACACTAGTGGTATTATACTATAGAGTACCATGGAGCCAGTAGAACACTAGTGGTATTATACTATAGAGTACCATGGAGCCAGTAGGACACTAGTGGTATTATACCATAGAGTACCATGGAGCCAGTAGAACACTAGTGGTATTATACTATAGAGTACCATGGAGCCAGTAGAACACTAGTGGTATTATACTATAGAGTACCATGGAGCCAGTAGAACACTAGTGGTATTATACTATAGAGTACCATGGAGCCAGTAGAACACTAGTGGTATTATACTATAGAGTACCATGGAGCCAGTAGAACACTAGTGGTATTATACTATAGAGTACCATGGAGCCAGTAGAACTCTAGTGGTATTATACTATAGAGTACCATGGTGCCAGTAGGACACTAGTGGTATTATACTATAGAGTACCATGGAGCCAGTAGAACACTAGTGGTATTATACTATAGAGTACCATGGAGCCAGTAGAACACTAGTGGTATTATACTATAGAGTACCATGGTGCCAGTAGGACACTAGTGGTATTATACTATAGAGTACCATGGAGCCAGTAGAACACTAGTGGTATTATACTATAGAGTACCATGGAGCCAGTAGAACTCTAGTGGTATTATACTATAGAGTACCATGGAGCCAGTAGAACACTAGTGGTATTATACTATAGAGTACCATGGAGCCAGTAGGACACTAGTGGTATTATACCATAGAGTACCATGGAGCCAGTAGAACACTAGTGGTATTATACTATAGAGTACCATAGAGCCAGTAGGACACTAGTGGTATTATACTATAGAGTACCATGGAGCCAGTAGAACACTAGTGGTATTATACCATAGAGTACCATGGAGCCAGTAGAACACTAGTGGTATTATACTATAGAGTACCATGGAGCCAGTAGGACACTAGTGGTATTATACCATAGAGTACCATGGAGCCAGTAGAACACTAGTGGTATTATACCATAGAGTACCATGGAGCCAGTAAGACACTAGTGGTATTATACCATAGAGTACCATGGAGCCAGTAGAACACTAGTGGTATTATACTATAGAGTACCATGGAGCCAGTAGAACACTAGTGGTATTATACTATAGAGTACCATGGAGCCAGTAGGACACTAGTGGTATTATACTATAGAGTACCATGGAGCCAGTAGAACACTAGTGGTATTATACTATAGAGTACCATGGAGCCAGTAGAACACTAGTGGTATTATACTATAGAGTACCATGGGGCCAGTAGAACACTAGTGGTATTATACCATAGAGTACCATGGAGCCAGTAGAACACTAGTGGTATTATACTATAGAGTACCATGGAGCCAGTAGAACACTAGTGGTATTATACTATAGAGTACCATGGGGCCAGTAGAACACTAGTGGTATTATACCATAGAGTACCATGGAGCCAGTAGAACACTAGTGGTATTATACTATAGAGTACCATGGAGCCAGTAGAACACTAGTGGTATTATACTATAGAGTACCATGGGGCCAGTAGAACACTAGTGGTATTATACTATAGAGTACCATGGTGCCAGTAGGACACTAGTGGTATTATACTATAGAGTACCATGGAGCCAGTAGAACACTAGTGGTATTATACTATAGAGTACCATGAAGCCAGTAGGACACTAGTGGTATTATACTATAGAGTACCATGGAGCCAGTAGAACACTAGTGGTATTATACTATAGAGTACCATGGAGCCAGTAGAACTCTAGTGGTATTATACTATAGAGTACCATGGTGCCAGTAGGACACTAGTGGTATTATACTATAGAGTACCATGGGGCCAGTAGAACACTAGTGGCATTATACTATAGAGTACCATGGAGCCAGTATAACACTAGTGGTATTATACTATAGAGTACCATGGAGCCAGTAGAACACTAGTGGTATTATACTATAGAGTACCATAGAGCCAGTAGGACACTAGTGGTATTATACCATAGAGTACCATGGAGCCAGTAGAACACTAGTGGTATTATACCATAGAGTACCATGGAGCCAGTAAGACACTAGTGGTATTATACCATAGAGTACCATGGAGCCAGTAGGACACTAGTGGTATTATACTATAGAGTACCATGGAGCCAGTAGAACACTAGTGGTATTATACTATAGAGTACCATGGAGCCAGCAGAACACTAGTGGTATTATACTATAGAGTACCATGGGGCCAGTAGAACACTAGTGGTATTATACCATAGAGTACCATGGAGCCAGTGGAACACTAGTGGTATTATACTATAGAGTACCATGGAGCCAGTAGAACACTAGTGGTATTATACTATAGAGTACCATGGGACCAGTAGAACACTAGTGGTATTATACCATAGAGTACCATGGAGCCAGTAGAACACTAGTGGTATTATACTATAGAGCAGGGCTATTCAACTGGCGGCCCGCGGGCCAGATCCGGCCCGCGGGATGATTCTGACCGGCCCGCCAAAGATTACATGATAATAAAAAAAAATAAATAAAAAAAAAAAAAAAAAATTTAAATTTTTTTTATTATTATTTTTTTTTTATTTTATTTTTTTCATGTCAACGTTAACACGCACAATTGAGCCAAAAGTCACTCAATTAATGACAGATTTCATTGATAAATTGAGGGAAAACTTTGCAAGTCGATTTGATGAATTTGACATGTCCAGAGAATTGATGCATTTTGTGAGCAACCCATTTGCCAATGTAGCTGCTATTTCCACAAAAGGACAAGAGTTCCTTGCATCACTTCACATTGATGAAGGTATCCTGCAACTTGAAATAATTTACATGCAAGCATCATCTGCTCTGAAGCAGGCACTTGAGAATTAATCCACCACAACATTTTGGATAAAGTGTATTCATGTCAAGACATTCCCCAAAATAAAAACGCTGGCAATATCTGTGCTAACAATGTTTGGCTCAACATACACCTGTGAATCCAGTTTCTCTCACATGAATGCCATTAAAACAAGCAACGTGCCTCCTTGACAAATGAGCATTTGCATCACTGTTTGCGGGTAGCCCTCACTTCCTATGAACCCTCTTTCTCTGCCATTGCCCAGTCAAAGAAGTGCAATCGCTCTCATTAGATGTGTGTATGTAGGCTAGGCCTGTCTGCCCCCACCCCCCTGATGTTTGAGAGTTAAGAGTGGACAATAAGTGCTAATAAGATGCTGTGATTTGCTGTTGTTGCACAGACATGAAGCACCTTTTCATAAGCTCAGCTGCACTATAAATGTGTTTTTTTGTTCAAGTGTTGATGTTAGAATGTTCACATGCACTTGTTTGTTTTTTATTTTATTTTTATATTGAAATGTTGAAGAGGAGATGTTGCAGTTGTTGCACAGTCATAAATGAAGCACTTTCTGCAGGAGATGTTGCAGATGTGGCACATAAATGAAGCACTTTTTTTGAAAAGTATACTACTTTTGCAATGTAGTTAAATAAAAGTTGTGAAAATGTGGTTGCGTGTTGTGTCAAGTGTACATAT
>NW_028174214.1:0-17704 GCF_963971535.1 Notolepis coatsorum
TAGAAACACTGTCCTGGCCTGCTTCTAAGTTCAGTGGCCTGACAAAAAAAATAAAAATAAAAAAATAAAAAATAAAAAAATAATTTTTTTTTTAATCATCTCGCGGCCCACCCGTGGCTGCTCGCGGCCCACCTTTGGGTCGCGACCCCAACTTTGGGAACCACTGCAGTATAGTCCAATAGATGCGACTGTATGTCCTTTGTTAGACAAATTAGATCCGCATCAAAAAGGGTAGTGTGAACGCAGACCAAAATCAAACAATGTATCATTTTCACATTTGGTCCACCAGAAAGTCCGGACTATCCCCGGACTTTCAGGTGTGAACACGCCCTCAGTGTTCTTTTCTTGGTCTTCCCTTGATCACAACAACTTCTGCTTTCCTCTGACAAATAAAGATTGGTTTTTCCTCTTATCAAACTGAGGGTGGAACCCGAGAAAGGTCAGTTGCATTGTGTGACCGGTTTTGTCATCATGGCCTATATGATAAACTGTGCAGTGGCCTCGTGATCGTCCTCATTGTGAACTTTTAACTTTTGCAGGTCACTGGAAAAAGGGTTGTGAAAAAGAGAGCATTCTTTTACACCACAGAGTACATCTTTGTCTCACGGAGCATGAATGAAGGAATGAAAACTTTATTTAACAGATTGCAGAATGGGTACAAATAATACAGTACGGCTCAATACACACAATTGTTCATTGTTAAGGGGATGCAGACCAGAGAAAAACTTTCGTCTTGTTTACATCAGGGTCCCCCAGAGTAACAGATCATTAAGTACTTATATATTCTATTCTATTTGGTATCGCATACTTCCTAAAGGGGAAATGGCTAATGTTTTCGCTTATTCAGTACCATGTACGGGTCGACTGAGAGGTAAAGCGTCCGCACGAGGACCTCTCCTTGTTTTAAGTCGAGTGGCAGACTGGTCTCCTCCAGACGGAAGTTCTCAGGAACTGGCACCCCATTGTTACCTATAGGTAAACAAGTGATGACAGGACAACAACAACAACAACAACAACAACAACATGCACGTTTGTCACCAAGCGCAGTGATTACACAACAACACGGACGGACACAAAACAAGTGCAAATCTGGTATGTCATAAATGTATAGATGTACTGTAGCAGTACTGTCTATCTGTATGTCATATGTGTTATATATGTTATGATGAATTGAAAATGGGGGACCCTGATGTAAACAAGACGAAAGTCTTTCTCTGGTCTGCATCCCCTTAACAATTGTGTGTATTGAGCTGTACTGTACTGTACCCATTCTGCAATCTGTTACTAAAGTTTTCAATCAATCAATCAATCAATCAAATCAATCAATCAATCAATCAATCAATCACCTTCGGAAAGCTTGAAAATTGGATGAACAGATTGTACAGAATGGGTACAATACAGTACGGCTCAATACACACAATTGTTAAGGGGATGCAGACCTGAGAAAGACTTTCGTCTTGTTTACATCAGGGTCCAACCCCCCCCCCCCCCCCCCCCACACACAACCCCACCCAACCTCCTCCAATGTACAGTTTCTACGTCAAATGTATATACTCCCTTTTCTTGACTCCTTCTGTATCACAAACAGTACTGTATTTGCAAATCTGGTATGTCATAAATGTAGAGATGTAGCACTAAGTACTGTCTATCTGTATGTCATGTATGTCATAAATGTCCTGATGAATTGAAAATGGGGGACCCTGATGTAAACAAGACGAAAGTCTTTCTCTGGTCTGCATCCCAATGTACAGTTTCTACGTCAAATGTATATACTCCCTTTTCTTGACTCCTTCTGTATCACAAACAGTACTGTATTTGCAAATCTGGTATGTCATAAATGTATAGATGTAGCAGTACTGACTATCTGTATGTCATGTATGTCATATATGTCCTGATGAATTGAAAATGGGGGACCCTGATGTAAACAAGACGAAAGTCTTTCTCTGGTCTGCATCCCCTTAACAATTGTGTGTATTGAGCTGTACTGTATTGTACCCATTCTGCAATCTGTTAATAAAGTTTTCAATCAATCAATCAATCATCCCCTTAACAATTGTGTGTATTGAGCCGTACTGTATTGTACCCATTCTGCAATCTGTTAGTAAAGTTTTCAATCAATCAATCAATCACCTTCGGAAAGCTGGTTTGATTGATTGATTGAAAATTGGATGAACAGATTGCAGAATGGGTACAATACAGTACGGCTCAATACACACAATAGTTAAGGGGATGCAGACCAGAGAAAGACTTTCGTCTTGTTTACATCAGGGTCCCCCATTTTCAATTCATAGTGACATATATGACATACAGATAGACAGTACTGCTACATCTATACATTTATGACATACGCAACATACATGACATTGACACAAGCTGGTTGCTCGTCAACAACATACCAGGTCGAGAGTTCAACACGACTCTCTGCACTCGCAGCAACATCCTTCACGTCGAGGAGAGGAGCGGCTGCTGCACAAACCTGCAGGGATAACAAGCAGCACGCTTAGCTTGTTAACACTAACTGCTGCTTAGCGGACTGACTACACCACTATAGTAGCTAGGAGGGCTAACTCACTGCAACCTGTGTTGTTGTTGTAACTGGGGGGGACGTGTGCCGTCTGCAGTCGACGAGGCGCTGTAATGAAATATAAATAAACGTGCAAAGGCAGCCTCTGCGCTGTTGGAAACGGAACGCGTCCTCAGGCTCGGAGTAGGGTATATCTGCAGTGCCGCAGCCCCCTACATAGGATAGGAGGGGCCTGTACTGTGCGTTGGGGGGCTGTACTGTGTGGTGTGGGCCTGTACTGTGCGTTGGGGGCCTGTACTGTGCGTTTGGGGCCTGTACTGTGCGTTGGGGGCCTGTACTGTGCGTTTGGGGCCTGTACTGTGCGTTTGGGGCCTGTACTGTGCGTTGTGCGTTGGGGGCCTGTACTGTGCGTTGGGGGGCCTGTACTGTGCGTTGGGGGGCCTGTACTGTGCGTTGGGGGCCTGTACTGTGCGTTGGGGGCCTGTACTGTGCGTTTGGGGCCTGTACTGTGCGTTGGGGGCCTGTACTGTGCGTTGGGGGCCTGTACTGTGCGTTTGGGGCCTGTACTGTGCGTTGGGGGCCTGTACTGTGCGTTGGAGTCCTGTACTGTGCGTTGGGGGGCCTGTACTGTGCGTTGGGGGCCTGTACTGTGCGTTGGGGGCCTGTACTGTGTGGTGCACTACTGCGCATGCGAGAAACAAAGTATAGGACACTAGAAACATAAAGTAACATACGGAACATAAAGTAGCATACAGAAAATAGGACCTAATGTCCAAAATATTTTTGTCTTAAACTGAATATCAATTGGATTAGGAGTAACCAAATAAAGCATTCAATGCAACCAATTGTCTATAGACTAGAATTGTTATCTTAATAAACTGAATATCAATTGGATTACCAGCCCTGACTGAGCTTAACCTCTTCAGTACTGAAATACTGACCGCTATGAAAGTTTCGTAAAAGTCAGTCAAAGCTTACCAAAAGCACGAGCAGTGAACTCCAAGCCCACGTGACTGAACTCAAACTAGAAATAAACAGACTAAGAAATGAGGTAAACTCCATGATCAAAACTGCAAAAAAAATGTCATCAATGACAAAACTGAGGAAAACAAAAACAAACCATGTGAACTTTGGAAATTACTCAATAATCAACTAGGCTGCAGTAAAAAACTTAAAACCAGATTCTCAAACATAAACATAAAGACGGACAACACGCTCATCACAGACAAGCTGGTTGTAGCCAATTACTTAAACATCTTCTTCACAAACATAGCCACAACACTGGTAAACAAACTACCCTCCCACTCAGGGCATTGTGGGGTAGAACACATAGTAGCATACTACAAGAACCGCTAGGGGTCCACAAAGACGACTTCAAACTGGAAATGGTAACAACAGATGAGGTACTCAAAAAACTGAGCGCCCTCCAACCGAACAAGGCCACTGGCCATGACAACATCCCCTCCAAATTCCTCAGAGACTCAGCAGCCGCCATCACCCCAGTCATCACACACATAATAAACCTCTCCATATGTAACGGCAGCATGCCGGCGCCGTTTCCTGGTGTAGACGGGGAGTGAATCCATACGCGCTCAACGTCCAAAGAAATAGTCTTCACACATTAAGCTCCGTTATCAGACACCGATGTGGTGATCCGATTTAATTAGAATAATCAGGTTACATGGGAGGGTTGATCACAGTGATCCTAAACGTCATATAACCTGGTCTAATTGCTTAAAGTGTTTCCTAAATAAGACTAATCTAAACAGTTTCCGAAAGCGTCCTGAAGCGCTGAAGCGTTCTAAGCGTTCTAAAGCGTTAAGCTTCCTAAGCGAGCGGTAAGAAAATCATATGCCTTCCCCATCGGCTACCGCCCACAGCTGATTCCTATCACCTATTTAATGATCTCCGCCGCGCCGTGGCCGATCACCTGACAGGTGCAGGTGATCCATCACAGCGCAACAGAGTCCACCCAACAGGTTACACAGAGTCATAACATTCCCCTCAATCATTACATTCCCATAAATCATTACCTTCTAATAATGATAATAATAATAGTAATAATGATAATATTAATACTAATAATAATAATAATAATCAATAACAAAAAACACTCATTCGGCCTTTACACCGGCCCCTAATTGTGTTTACACAATTACAAAATAAATAACATGGCCAGGTGAGTGTTCATTTACTGGTTGGCAATCCTCCTTTTGGCCCCAGTAGTAGGCACTGGTTGAACCTTCGTCATTTGGAAAGGCTTCCTGGATCCGTCCGAGCGGCCAGGGTTCCTGGGCGCTGTGTAGTCCACTATAATGGCTGAAGCACAGTCCTTACCGGCCCCATTATCTTCACCAAGCCTCACCTTTGGCTCTTTAACCGGTGTGGCTGATGCTCCTGCTCGTGTTTGCCATCCATAATGGATATGATAATGTTCATTCCGAGTCCATATTCTGGTCTTCTGGACATTCCATGTTACAAAATAATAAATCTTCATAGCGATGATTAATTCATAACTTAAAAGAGTCCATAATAAACTTAAATGTCTTAATGATGCATATTCCTTGGTCTTAATTGGGTATTATTGTCGTGTGATCAATACACCAATGCATCATGTTCACATTCTTGTGTTTGTGTTTCCTTTTCTCAAGGTCAAGGCCTTGTCAGGACCTTGGTCAGCCTCCCCTTTACCCTACCAAAGTGGGCTGAAAGGGGGGGGGCTTGAGAGTCCACAATCCACCTCACTCCAGAGTTTGCCATGGTGGTGCCTTGGAATGATGATGTGAATCAAGCACCACTCATGTCGTCTTCTCTTTCTTCTTTTATGATACACCTTGTACCAGACATGGCTATCTTCTTTGTTTAGCTCTTGAAGAGGTACATTCTCTGTGCTGTTAGATATGCCAGTCTTCTCTTTGCACTTAGATCTTCCAGAGTTGTCTCTGCTCTGAGATCTTCCAGACTTGTTTTTTCTCTTAGATCCTCCAGAGTTGTCTTTGCTCTGAGATCCTCCAAACTTGTCTTTTCCCTCCACCACTACTCCTCTCTTGTTCTTAGTCTTCTCGGGCTTGATGTCCTCTTCTTCATCCCGTTTACTTTTCTTGACCTTGTTTTTAGTCTTGATTTTCCTAGGTTTGAAGTCGATTCCTGTCACGTCATCTCGCTCCCTCTTCAGAGACTTCTGGTGTTTAGGAGAGTGGTAGGGGTCCTCTTCATGCTCAGACTTCATATTCTTCTTACGTGAACTGTTCTCTTCCAATACAGAACTGTTCTCTTCCTTCTTAATCTTGCCGTCTGGTGACTTCACTTTCTCCTTCTTTCTCTTGTTCTTGTACTTGTCCTTGTCCTTCCGTTTATCCGTGCCGTCATCTTTGCGCTCTGCATCCTTCATGAGCTTATTTTGCAGGTGCGTGGAAACCTGGGCCACCTGTGGCTTGGTGGCGGCTGTCTGCTGCCGTTTCAGCTGTTGTCTTTGTTTGCCGTCAAGGAACTTCACTTTCTCCTCTGGCTTCTTCTTCAGCTGAGCCTGGCTGGCTGCAGACTTCGGGGTTGGTGCCATCTGGACTTGGTTCTGTTGCTGGTTCTGCTGAGCCTGGAGAACCAGGCCCTGGGCTAGCTTCTGTTGTTGTTGCTGTTGGTGTTGCTGCTCTTGTTGCTGCTGGCGTTGTTCTTGCTGCTCTTGTTGCTGGCGTTGCTGCTCTTGTTGCTGCTGGCGTTGTTCTTGCTGTTGTTGTTGCTGGCGTTGCTGCTCTTGTTGCTGCTGGCGTTGCTGCTCTTGTTGCTGCTGACGTTGTTCTTGCTGTTGTTGCTGCTGGCGTTGCTGCTCTTGTTGCTGCTGGCGTTGTTCTTGCTGTTGTTGTTGCTGGCGTTGCTGCTCTTGTTGCTGCTGGCGTTGCTGCTCTTGTTGCTGCTGCCGTTGTTCTTGCTGTTGTTGCTGCTGGCGTTGCTGCTTTTGTTGCTGCTGACGTTGTTCTTGCTGTTGTTGCTGCTGGCGTTGCTGCTCTTGTTGCTGCTGGCGTTGTTCTTGCTGCTCTTGTTGCTGCTGGCGTTGCTGCTCTTGTTGCTGCTGGCGTTGTTCTTGCTGTTGTTGCTGCTGGCGTTGCTGCTCTTGTTGCTGCTGGCGTTGTTCTTGCTGTTGTTGTTGCTGGCGTTGCTGCTCTTGTTGCTGCTGGCGTTGTTCTTGCTGTTGTTGCTGCTGGCGTTGCTGCTCTTGTTGCTGCTGGCGTTGCTGCTCTTGTTGCTGGCGTTGCTGCTCTTGTTGCTGCTGGCGTTGTTCTTGCTGTTGTTGCTGTTGTTGTTGCTGTAGTTGCTGTTGTTGTTGCTGTAGAGACACGAGGTAGGCCCTCTCCTGTTGAAGCTGTCTCTGCAGCCGCAGAAGTTGTCGCTGATCCTCAATCCGTCTACGCTTGTACTTCCGCTCTCTCTCCTCTCTTCTCAGCTGCTCTTTGCAGGCAGGCATGTCACTTGGGTTGACAGAGTCAGAGTAAAACTGTTTCTTGTCAGCCGGTCTGGCCTCCTGTTGCAGTTGCTGGTGGCTAATTAGCTGGAGCTGCTCCTGCTCCTGCAGCCTTAATTTAACCTTTAATTCAGCCTTTAAATTAGCCTCCTGCAGCCTTAATCTATCCTCTAATTCAAAATGTTCCATTACTTTGATTTTGGCTTTTGATACAGAGATGTCAATATCAATTTCCAATATCTCCCTCTCTGCCTTTAATGCAGCTCTCGCGGAAAGTGCAGTGGCATTTAATTGTGCCTCTAATGCACCCTCTAATGCAGCTCTGTTGGTACCTAATTCAGCCTCTAATGCACCCTCTAATGCAGCTCTGTTGGTACCTAATTCAGCCTCTAATGCACCCTCTAATGCAGCTCTGTTGGTACCTAATTCAGCCTCTAATGCACCCTCTAATGCAGCTCTGTTGGTACCTAATTCAGCCTCTAATGCAGCTCTCTTTAGATTAAATTCAGCCTCCATTTCCGCTTGTGTCAAATCCATGTTCTCTGTTTCAATATCTGACATTTTGTGTCAAATCCATGTTCTCTGTTTCAATATCTGACATCTTGTGTCAAATCCATGTTCTCTGTTTCAATATCTGACATCTTGTGTCAAATCCATGTTCTCTGTTTCAATATCTGCCGCTTGTGTCAAATCCATGTTCTCTGTTTCAATATCTGACATCTTGTGTCAAATCCATGTTCTCTGTTTCAATATCTGCCGCTTGTGTCAAATCCATGTTCTCTGTTTCAATATCTGACATCTTGACATCTTGTCTATATTTATCGACCAGTTCTTAAGACAGCTTTATAATTTGTCTTATATTCCACGGCGCCGTTTGCGCGCGCCACGTACGCAGTAGTGTCTATACCATTCATACACTCTACTCACGCACGTTCCGTTTGTTGTCCTCGAGCCGGGAGGGAGGATCCTCCCCTCTTGGTGGTGATGCTTTCGTTGATCGATCTGTCCTGCTGATCACAGGCAGCGATGTCCTCGGGCTGTGATCATTCACTGTGCTGGTGGTTGATCGATGATTGGTGATTTTCTCTCTCAACAATGCTGGTGGTGTCAGTCCTCTTGCGAGTCCTCCTTTGGTGTCCTGTTGTCCTTATTGACGCGCGCCTCTGCCTTGGGTCGCGTCAATATCCTGCGCGAGTCCTCTTTCACTTTATTGAAGCTGGTTGGGGTTCAATAAACGCGATTTTCTTACTTAATGTAACGGCAGCATGCCGGCGCCGTTTCCTGGTGTAGACGGGGAGTGAATCCATACGCGCTCAACGTCCAAAGAAATAGTCTTCACACATTAAGCTCCGTTATCAGACACCGATGTGGTGATCCGATTTAATTAGAATAATCAGGTTACATGGGAGGGTTGATCACAGTGATCCTAAACGTCATATAACCTGGTCTAATTGCTTAAAGTGTTTCCTAAATAAGACTAATCTAAACAGTTTCCGAAAGCGTCCTGAAGCGCTGAAGCGTTCTAAGCGTTCTAAAGCGTTAAGCTTCCTAAGCGAGCGGTAAGAAAATCATATGCCTTCCCCATCGGCTACCGCCCACAGCTGAATCCTATCACCTATTTAATGATCTCCGCCGCGCCGTGGCCGATCACCTGACAGGTGCAGGTGATCCATCCACAGCGCAGCAGAGTCCACCCAACAGGCTACACAGAGTCATAACATTCCCCTCAATCATTACATTCCCATAAATCATTACCTTCTAATAATGATAATAATAATAGTAATAATGATAATATTAATACTAATAATAATAATAATAATCAATAACAAAAAACACTCATTCGGCCTTTACACCATAAAACAGGGACACGTCCCCAAGGACTTCAAAATTGCTAGAGTAACACCCCTGCACAAAAAGGGCAGCAAATTAGACCCAGGCAACTACCGCCCTGTTTCTATCCTTACCTCCATCTCGAAAGTCATGGAAAAAATAGTATACGAACAGGTCGAAAAGTTCCCCCTCGGAAAAAAATCTAATCTACAAATTCCAATCTGGCTTCAGAACATCCCACTCCACTGACACATGCCTTCTCTATTTGAACGACCACATCAAACAAGAGGTGGACACAGGCAAATACTGCGGCATGGTCATGCTGGACCTACAAAAGGCCTTCGACACTGTCAATCACACCATTCTGATTGACAAGCTAAAAGCAATTGGTTTTGATAGTCTATCTGTGAGCTGGATACAATCCTACCTGGAGGGGAGAGAACAGATGGTGTAGGTAAACGGTACCCCCCCCCCCCCCCCTACCCTCCCAGTGAGCTGTGGTGTTCCACAAGGAAGCATACTAGGACCGCTACTGTTCCTAATTTATGCAAATTACATGTCGTCAGCTTGTGACTGCAACTTGTTCCTGTTTGCGGACGACTCAGGTTACAGGTTGAAAAAACCCTCAGCTCGGAACTAGGCTAAATCTGCATATGGCTCGCCGATAACAAACTATCATTACACATGGGCAAAACAGAGTCCATTCTCTTCGGTTCAAATAACAAACTCAGAAAGACAGACAGCTTCTCAGTTACAGTGGGTGACAATATTGTCACAAGGAAAGATGAAATTACCTACCTGGGTTCCATCCTAGAGGCTAATCTTTCCTGTGACAAAATGGCATCCAATGTAATAAAAAAAGTCAACCAACGAACTCGATTCTTGTACCGGATCTCCTCTCTGGTAAACAAGAATACCCTGAAGACTCTAGCAGGAGCACTCATTCAAGGGTACTACGACTATGCTTGCACCTCATGGTACCAAAGCACCTCAAAGGCACTAAAAACAAAATTACAAACATCTCAAAACAAACTGGTCAGACTACTGCTTGACCTGACTCCTAGAACCCACCTCACCCCTGCCCACTTTGACAACCTAGGATGGCTTAGAGTAGACGACAGAGTACAGCAACTTGCAATGGGCCTGTTCTACAAGATACACTACACGACCAAGGTACCCATGTACATGTCAAAATACTTCCCAAAGGTCAGGGAATACCACGATCACAACACCAGAGGGAGCTCCACAAATCATGTTAAACCCAGATTCGGCTCAAACAAGGGACTAAACACGTTTCGCAATTATGCCACATCAATGTGGAACGCCCTACCCAAAGCTGTAAAGGAATGTGAATCACTACCCACTTTCAAAAACACTCTCAAAGAACACCTACGGGAGACTGCAATTCGAAACTGGCCCCTGCAAATGTCCTAACCCAACCCCCTCCAATGTACAGTAAATGACCAAGTATGACTTTGTCAATATTCCAGTGTACAGTGTCCCCCACCCACCCCCTACCCAACCCACCCAACCACCTCCAATGTACAGTCCCCCCCCCCACCCACCCAACCCCACCCCACTTACCCAACCTCCTCCAATGTACAGTTTCTATGTCAAATGTATATACTCTCTTTTCTGGACTCTTTTTGTATCACAAACAGTACTGTATTTGCAAATCTGGTACGTCATAAATGTATAGATGTAGCAGTACTGTCTATCTATATGTCGTGTGTGTCATATATGTTATGATGAATTGAAAATGGGGGACCCTGATGTAAACAAGACGAAAGTCTTTCTCTGGTCTGCATCCCCTTAACAATTGTATGTATTGAGCTGTACTGTACTGTACCCATTGCTGCAATCTGTTAATAAAGTTTTCAATCAATCAATCAATCACAGGCCCCTCCTATGTATGAGTAGGGTATATCTGCAGAGCCGCAAGCCCATCGTCTGGGCGGGGCTTCGTGGCTTGGACTAGGTTTGACTGTGCGTGAGCGGGGCGTCGTGGCTTGTACCTTGTTTTGTTTCCTGTATAACCCGGAAGTAGTCAGTTTGTGCTGTTTATTTTTAACCCTGACCCTGACCTTAACCCTAACCCTAACCTTAACCCTAAACTTAACCCTAACCTTAACCCTAACCATAACCCTAACCTTAACCCTAACCTGCAACACGGAACACAGAAATGCAAATGCTGTCGAGTCCTCACTGCTTGTAAAAATAAACAGCACAAACTGACTACTGCACAGTCAAACTGAGTACAAGCCACGAAGCCCCGCCCACGCACAGTCAAACCTAGTCCAAGCCACGAATTACCGCCTCAAACCTAGTCCAAGCCACGAAGCCCCGCCTCAAACCTAGTCCAAGCCACGAATGAGTAGGGGGTATCTGCAGCGCCGCAGAGCCAGTCTGGACGGGTATAAATGGTCTGGAGAAGTATAAGTGGTCTGGACAAGTAGTTGCGAATGGGGGGGGGGGGGGGGGGGGGGGCGGGAGGGCGGGGCGCAATGTGTATGCGCATGCGTGTGGACTAGAGCACGTGAGAGTATAAAGAGTCCATTTTTTTCGAACTCTTTCTCACATCACAACAAGAAGAAGAAGACGAACTCTTTCACAGTGTGGTGTGCGCGCACTGCGCGGGCAGAACAAGATGTCTTTCAGTAAAAATGTAAGTACCTATTTCGCTATTTTGGACATTAGGTTTGCTTATCAAGGCCACCACAGACCACCTGTGCAATTGAATTTAATTAGCTAACTGGCTCTCTCTTTCTCTCTCTGCTCTCTCTGCTATCTTTACTAAATATAAACGTGCAAGTACATGGTGTAGTAGGACTGCTATCTTTACTAAATATAAACTTGCAAGTGCATGGTGTGTATAGGACTGCTATATTTACTAAATATGTAAAAATGTAAGTACCTATTTCGCTATTTTGGACATTAGGTTTGCTTATCAAGGCCACCACAGACCACCTGTGCAATTGAATTTAATTAGCTAACTGGCTCTCTCTTTCTCTCTCTGCTCTCTCTGCTATCTTTACTAAATATAAACGTGCAAGTACATGGTGTAGTAGGACTGCTATCTTTACTAAATATAAACTTGCAAGTGCATGGTGTGTATAGGACTGCTATCTTTACTAAATATGTAAAAATGTAATTACCTATTTCGCTATTTTGGACATTAGGTTTGCTTATCAAGGCCACCACAGACCACCTGTGCAATTGAATTTAATTAGCTAACTGGCTCTCTCTTTCTCTCTCTGCTCTCTCTGCTATCTTTACTAAATATAAACGTGCAAGTACATGGTGTAGTAGGACTGCTATCTTTACTAAATATAAACTTGCAAGTGCATGGTGTGTATAGGACTGCTATCTTTACTAAATATGTAAAAATGTAAGTACCTATTTCGCTATTTTGGACATTAGGTTTGCTTATCAAGGCCACCACAGACCACCTGTGCAATTGAATTTAATTAGCTAACTGGCTCTCTCTTTCTCTCTCTGCTATCTTTACTAAATATAAACTTGCAAGTACATGGTGTAGTAGTAAGCCATCTCCAAGTGGGCAAGTGATGTGGTGATTAGAGGCACAACCTTTTATTCATATTTTGAAAGTAATTATATTCTCTTTTTTCCAGGACCACATAACGATACGAAGAGGCCAGTCACTTCCACCAGTAGTGGAATGCAGATCCTGTTGCAGCAACTATCACTGCCCGTTTTGTGCGCCTTCCCTTTTCAAGCCTGCCAGACTCGGCAAAGTGCAGAGCCATTTGCAAATCCATTTTTCAACAGTAGTTATCCATCAAGGTAAAGTTAGACATTTCTCCCATTGCCTCTGGTAATGAGCATAACTGAGCCGACGCATACGGTGGTCATGTATAATAATAATGGTCAGTGGTCACATTATGCTTTTATTACTTTTCATGTTTGTGTTACTTGCCTGCCATTACGTTGCGTTCTGAAAAGCGAAACTGACCCTGAAAACGAAACGAAAATGGCCCTGTGTGTAACTGCAGCCGTCTCTGTGCTAACAGTCACGTTTTCAGTACGAGAAGACAAGACAAAACTTCTTTCTCTGGTCTGCATCCCCTTAACAATTGTGTGTATTGAGCCGTACTGTATTGTACCCATTCTGCAATCTTGTTGCAATAAAGTTTTCATTCACACTCAAAATCTGTGTTCATTTTTTATTTTGCATACTAATGTTCTGTGTCTTGAGTCGTACTTGTATTGAAAAACTGATTTTATGTCTGAGGAGAAGACCGGTACTCATCATCTTCGTCTCCACAAAAAGAAAAATTACATGTGAAGTATGTTGTGTGCCAGGTTCAAACAGTGCTGTATATGTACAGTTTATTCCTACTCCTATCCAAGCTCCGGGAGGGTCATCAAAGAGAAGTCGGGTCATCAAAGAGAAGTCGCCTATTCTTAGTCCTTGCCCCACAATGGTGGAATAACAAAAAGAAAAATGACCACTTATACTTCTCCAGACCATTTATACCCGTCCAGACTGGCTCTGCGGCGCTGCAGATACCCCCTATTGGAAATTCCCGCCTCAAACCTAGTCCAAGCCACGAAGCCCCGCCTCAAACCTAGTCCAAGCCACGAAGCCCTCCTCAAACCTAGTCCAAGCCACGAAGCCCCGCCCAGACGTTGGGCTTGCGGCTCTGCAGATTACCCCTATTGCTATGTATGGGGCTGCGGCACTGCAGACATACCCTACTCTGGAACGCGTCATCCGGCTCGCGAGCCCCACTGTTGTTGTGTCTGGGGGGGGGGCGGCGCGCGCACCCAGCAGCAGCAGCAGCACGCAGCAGCTCCAATCACACACAGCCTCAGCGGAGGAAACACAGATTCCTCACCAAAAAACAAAAATCGCAGTAGTAGTAATCGAAACAAACACAGTCGTTATTATTATTAATATTAACCGTCTAAACTGGGATTTCTTCCAGTAGTATACAAGGTTACTAGCCTCGCTGCTGCAGCTGCTGTCTTTGAAACGCTTCACAAAGTGGGGGAAGTGTTTGAACGCCCTGTGTGTCGAGGAGCAGGGAAGTTTGACTCTGCAGGGACGGAGCAGCGAGCAGGAGGGGACATGGCGTGAAGCGGGGACAGTGTACATGGAGGACACACCACTACACATGATTTCATGTAAGTAACCGTACGTAAAGTGTCGCGTTGTTGTTGTTGTGCATGCATGGTCACCGCTGCGTGTGCTGTGTTGTTGTGTTACCGATCGTCAACTGTTTTAATGTCACGATAGTCCTCTTGTGCTGCGTTACCGACCCTTACTGTTTTAATGTCACGATAGTCCTCTTGTGTTGTGTTACCGATCGTCAACTGTTTTAATGTCACGATAGTCATCTTGTGCTGCGTTACCGACCCTTACTGTTTTAATGTCACGATAGTCCTCTTGTGTTGTGTTACCGATCGTTAACTGTTTTAATGTCACGATAGTCCTCTTGTGCTGCGTTACCGACCCTTACTGTTTTAATGTCACGATAGTCCTCTTGTGCTGGGTTACCGATCGTTAACTGTTTTAATGTCACGATAGTCCTCAAGGAGTCGTGTGTTGTGTTACCGACCGTTAACTGTGTTAATGTCACGATAGTCCTCAAGGAGTTGTGTGTTGTGTTACCGATCATTAACTGTTTTAATGTCACGATAGTCCTCAAGGAGTTGTGTGTTGTGTTACCGATCGTTAACTGTTTTAATGTCACGATAGTCCTCAAGGAGTCGTTTGTTGTGTTACCGACCGTTAACTGTTTTAATGTCACGATAGTCCTCAAGGAGTTGTGTGTTGTGTTACCGATCGTTAACTGTTTTAATGTCACGATAGTCCTCAAGGAGTTGTGTGTTGTGTTACCGATCGTTAACTGTTTTAATGTCACGATAGTCCTCAAGGAGTTGTGTGTTGTGTTACCGACCGTTAACTGTTTTAATGTCACGATAGTCCTCAACTTAAGGAGTCGGGAGGAAAACGAGCTCAGCTTCCTCTGTGTTGCTCAGCCTGCGGTGTCAGTCACCGAAAGGGAAAGTACCCCGTCAGACTTGTGCCAGAAACGTGTCTCTGCTCAGACTCTGCTGGTGTCGAGCGGGTCTGACTGTGTGACATGATCGACTGGTACAACATCCTTTTCTTGCACAAATAATGGCATCATCATTCTTCTCGCTGCAGTGTACTAGTTTATTTATTTATTTGCATCCTTATTTCCGGTGTTATTATCACTCAGTTGCACCGATGAACTCTGTGACCTTTTTATGCTCCGAGACAAATGGTCCAGAGAAGGGAGGCTCAAGTTTCAAGTTGTGTTTTATTTGTCACGTATAAAGCTACATGTACATTACAGTGAAGTGCTTGGTTCTGTATGAGCCCCCTGAGAATGTGCTGCATACAGTAAAAAAATAAAAATAATAATAATAAAGTCCAAACACTATACAAAATGTACAATAATGCAGACTAAAGTACAACAAACATAAAGTACAAAATGCAAACTTAAAAAAAAAAAATGCAAAAGTTAGGTATGGATGTAGTGGAAATCTTTTTGTAATAAATAGATACAAGAAAATATGGTTCTAAAGGGAACATTAAGTGTGTGGATGTGTTAGTGTTGCAACACAGTAATTTTTTTTAGCATTACTGTATTTGGCACGAGGAGTCGAGGACACACGTTTTTATTAATGATCTCACTTGAACCCACAGAAAGTTCGCTCGTTCATTGATTCACCTGTGAATGTTTTGGGGCTTTGCACGTTATTTTAAGGAGAGAGAGAGAGAGAGAGAGAGAGAGAGAGAGAGAGAGAGAGAGAGAGAGAGGCGGCCCCCCCTGCCAGGGGCCCACATGCTTGGTCATGCCCGCTGCAAGCAACGCTGCTCAGCTGTTTTGCAGCAAAGTTACCACAGAATACTGTTGTTGATGGAAGTTAGCTGCTAGGTGACTAACTGAATACACAACACACAGAGTAGTGATTCCACTGTATGAATTATGAGTCATCATCATCATCACACAGCACAAGACAAGTACAGTGCAACGAAAAGTGTGGCATCCAACCAGAGTGCATAATGTAACAGTAACGTGCAATAGGAAATATATAATGTACATGTGAACTATACTAGGTATTAATAGTGCTGATCAGATGTAATGTACAGAGTTGTAGTATTAATATGTACAGTGATATAGAGGTGTATAGAGGTTTATTGTGATTAATATTGTAATCAGTATAATGTTAATCTAATATGCTTAAATTAACAAATGCATCCACGAGGCCATATGGAATAATATAACATAGGCTAGCGGCTAGCCCATATTATAGGCTGTGATTAATATCTTGGCTTTGCAGGCACTGAACTTGATTGAAACTAGTAAGTCCACCCATGGCCTAGTTACAGTACAACACGGTGCTGTCGCAACAGGCTTCCATTATCAATCAGACCACTCACTGTATGAATCAATAATATCACTACTAGATTGGCCGTCGTTGATCCTGTGTCAAGTGTTTACTTATATAATATATTCATTACAAACTGTTTGTAAAATTCAAAAATGCAAATAAAGATATATTGGGGGGGGGGGGGGGGGAGAAGAGGACAATCAAATTATTCTATAAGCCGCGGCCCAACATTCATTGCAGGGACCTCTGTGTCCTCCTGTCCTATGTGACATGAATAAAAAATGGGGGACCCTGATGTAAACAAGACGAAAGTCTTTCTCTGGTCTGCATCCCCTTAACAATTGTGTGTATTGAGTCGTACTGTTTATTGTACCCATTCTGCAATCTGTTAAATAAAGTTATCAATCAATCAATCCGCCCTCCCTCCTGCTCTGTGTGTCGGAATTTCCCGCATGGAGTCAGAGAGAGGGAGAGCTGGCCCGTAAATTACACAGCGTCCCGCATGCAGGAGGAGGAAGACCTTATATGGGCATGGAAGTAGGTGTGGCGAGAGAGAGAGAGAGGGAGAGAGAGAGGGAGAGAGAGAGAGAGAGAGCGAGAGAGAGAGAGCGAGAGGGAGAGAGAGAGAGAGAGAGAGAGAGAGAGAGAGAGGGAGAGAGAGAGGGAGAGAGAGGGAGAGAGAGAGAGAGAGAGAGAGAGAGAGGGAGAGGGAGAGAGAGAGAGAGAGAGCGAGAGGGAGAGAGAGAGAGGAGGAGGGGGGGGGGAATCACAAGACGGACAGAGAGAGAGAATGTTCGCTGCGGAGGAGAAAAAGGCTGCATTGCCAATGTGTGTTTGTGCAATAATAATAATAATAATAATATAATAATAATAATAATAATGTACAGTAGCGCCAGCAGCCTGCAGACCAGCGCGTCGTTTTGCGACCGGATTATTGTTCTCTCGCCGTTATCATTATTATTATTATTATTATCGACCCGTCTCTCTTCTTGAAGAGAGAGAGAGAGAGAGAGAGAGCGAGAGACACCAGGAGGATATACAGTGAGGTGAGCAGCATGAGTCAACATGCGTGATGCGGTCATCCTCCGGGACCAGGACCGGGACCAGCAGGGCCTGTCGCGGGTGAGTGGACCGACCTGTCCACCACCACGGGGATCGAACAGTGAGTACAGTACACACAGGTTCGAGAAGAAGGGGAACCGACCCGGACGGACGGACTGGGCGGGGCTGCTGTGGTTCTGTCATCGCGCGTGATGTGTGCGTCATTGTGTGACAGTTTGTTTACAAAGTTTTAAAAAAATTTATTTATTTTTTAAAGTCTCGCCTTCCTTCCTCGCAATGACACTGATTTTGATCAACAACGCATTAATAATAAAAGTGCATCGGAACTGTGGGCCAGACCTTTTATTATTTATGCGCGGCGCGTTGATCAAATCAGTGTTATTATTATTTATTACCCAATATACTATCTATCACACAGTAGTCCAATATTCGATATTATCTTT
>NW_028174213.1:0-36385 GCF_963971535.1 Notolepis coatsorum
GGGGTGGGATCACCAGAGGGGTGGGATCACCAGAGGGGTGGGATCACCAGAGGCTTCACGCCACGATACTATCACGATACTCGAGTCACGATACGATAGTATTGCGATACTAAATATATTGCGATGTGCTTGCTGAGTATTGCGATATTAATATTGCGATATATTGCGATGTATTACCTTTTTTCAACTGCAAAGTAAAACTTTGTCAACATGTTTTATCTAATAAAATAAAGTTCAGTCTGTTCATCTCACTTCAGTCATCTTTATTGCAGAACGTGGTATTTTCTCAAGCAGACGGATGTCAACACTGTAATCTGTGTTGCATGTACCTGACAAACTGTTTGTATTACAGTCATATACAATTTCTTTTTTTTAATAAATATATAATTAAATATCGATACTTGGCGTCCCTATCGATACAGTATCGCCACGCAAAGTATCGCGATACTACTACGTATCGATATTTTCCCCAACCACTATCCTCAAGCTGCACCCCTGATCAATACTCCTCAAGCTGCACCCCTGATCAATACTCCTCAAGCTGCACCCCTGATCAATACTCCTCAAGCTGCACCCCTGATCACTATCCTCAAGCTGCACCCCTGATCAATACTCCTGAAGCTGCACCCCTGATCAATACTCCTCAAGCTGCACCCCTGATCAATACTCCTCAAGCTGCACCCCTGATCAATACTCCTCCAGCTGCACCCCTGATCAATACTCCTCAAGCTGCACCCCTGATCACTATCCTCAAGCTGCACCCCTGATCAATACTCCTCAAGCTGCACCCCTGATCAATACTCCTCCAGCTGCACCCCTGATCAATACTCCTCAAGCTGCACCCCTGATCACTATCCTCAAACTGCACCCCTGATCAATACTCCTCAAGCTGCACCCCTGATCAATACTCCTCAAGCTGCACCCCTGATCAATACTCCTCAAGCTGCACCCCTGATCAATACTCCTCAAGCTGCACCCCTGATCAATACTCCTCAAGCTGCACCCCTGATCAATACTCCTCAAGCTGCACCCCTGATCACTATCCTCAAGCTGCACCCCTGATCAATACTCCTCAAGCTGCACCCCTGATCAATACTCCTCCAGCTGCACCCCTGATCAATACTCCTCAAGCTGCACCCCTGATCAATACTCCTCAAGCTGCACCCCTGATCAATACTCCTCAAGCTGCACCCCTGATCACTATCCTCAAGCTGCACCCCTGATCAATACTCCTCAAGCTGCACCCCTGATCAATACTCCTCCAGCTGCACCCCTGATCACTATCCTCGAGCTGCACCCCTGATCAATACTCCTCAAGCTGCACCCCTGATCAATACTCCTCAAGCTGCACCCCTGATCAATACTCCTCAAGCTGCACCCCTGATCAATACTCCTCCAGCTGCACCCCTGATCACTATCCTCGAGCTGCACCCCTGATCAATACTCCTCAAGCTGCACCCCTGATCAATACTCCTCAAGCTGCACCCCTGATCAATACTCCTCCAGCTGCACCCCTGATCACTATCCTCGAGCTGCACCCCTGATCAATACTCCTCAAGCTGCACCCCTGATCAATACTCCTCAAGCTGCACCCCTGATCAATACTCCTCAAGCTGCACCCCTGATCAATACTCCTCAAGCTGCACCCCTGATCACTATCCTCAAGCTGCACCCCTGATCAATACTCCTCAGGCTGCACCCCTGATCAATACTCCTCAAGCTGCACCCCTGATCAATACTCCTCAAGCTGCACCCCTGATCACTATCCTCAAGCTGCACCCCTGATCAATACTCCTCAAGCTGCACCCCTGATCAATACTCCTCAAGCTGCACCCCTGATCAATACTCCTCAAGCTGCACCCCTGATCAATACTCCTGAAGCTGCACCCCTGATCAATACTCCTCAAGCTGCACCCCTGATCAATACTCCTCAAGCTGCACCCCTGATCAATACTCCTCCAGCTGCACCCCTGATCAATACTCCTCAAGCTGCACCCCTGATCAATACTCCTCAGCTGCACCCCTGATCAATACTCCTCGAGCTGCACCCCTGATCAATACTCCTCCAGCTGCACCCCTGATCACTATCCTCAAGCTGCACCCCTGATCAATACTCCTCGAGCTGCACCCCTGATCAATACTCCTCGAGCTGCACCCCTGATCAATACTCCTCAAGCTGCACCCCTGATCACTACTCCTCGAGCTGCACCCCTGATCAATACTCCTCAAGCTGCACCCCTGATCAATACTCCTCAAGCTGCACCCCTGATCAATACTCCTCAAGCTGCACCCCTGATCAATACTCCTCAAGCTGCACCCCTGATCAATACTCCTCAAGCTGCACCCCTGATCAATACTCCTCAAGCTGCACCCCTGATCACTATCCTCAAGCTGCACCCCTGATCAATACTCCTCAAGCTGCACCCCTGATCAATACTCCTGAAGCTGCACCCCTGATCAATACTCCTCAAGCTGCACCCCTGATCAATACTCCTCCAGCTGCACCCCTGATCAATACTCCTCGAGCTGCACCCCTGATCAATACTCCTCAAGCTGCACCCCTGATCAATACTCCTCAAGCTGCACCCCTGATCAATACTCCTCAAGCTGCACCCCTGATCACTATCCTCAAGCTGCACCCCTGATCAATACTCCTCGAGCTGCACCCCTGATCACTACTCCTCAAGCTGCACCCCTGATCAATACTCCTCAAGCTGCACCCCTGATCAATACTCCTCAAGCTGCACCCCTGATCAATACTCCTCGAGCTGCACCCCTGATCACTACTCCTCGAGCTGCACCCCTGATCAATACTCCTGAAGCTGCACCCCTGATCAATACTCCTCAAGCTGCACCCCTGATCAATACTCCTCAGGCTGCACCCCTGATCAATACTCCTCAAGCTGCACCCCTGATCAATACTCCTCAGGCTGCACCCCTGATCAATACTCCTCAAGCTGCACCCCTGATCAATACTCCTGAAGCTGCACCCCTGATCAATACTCCTCAAGCTGCACCCCTGATCAATACTCCTCAAGCTGCACCCCTGATCAATACTCCTCAAGCTGCACCCCTGATCAATACTCCTCAGGCTGCACCCCTGATCAATACTCCTCGAGCTGCACCCCTGATCAATACTCCTCAAGCTGCACCCCTGATCAATACTCCTCCAGCTGCACCCCTGATCAATACTCCTCAAGCTGCACCCCTGATCAATACTCCTCAAGCTGCACCCCTGATCAATACTCCTCAAGCTGCACCCCTGATCAATACTCCTCAAGCTGCACCCCTGATCAATACTCCTCAAGCTGCACCCCTGATCAATACTCCTCAAGCTGCACCCCTGATCAATACTCCTCCAGCTGCACCCCTGATCAATACTCCTGAAGCTGCACCCCTGATCAATACTCCTCAAGCTGCACCCCTGATCAATACTCCTCCAGCTGCACCCCTGATCAATACTCCTCAAGCTGCACCCCTGATCAATACTCCTCAAGCTGCACCCCTGATCACTATCCTCAAGCTGCACCCCTGATCAATACTCCTCAAGCTGCACCCCTGATCACTACTCCTCAAGCTGCACCCCTGATCAATACTCCTCAAGCTGCACCCCTGATCAATACTCCTCAAGCTGCACCCCTGATCAATACTCCTCAAGCTGCACCCCTGATCAATACTCCTCGAGCTGCACCCCTGATCAATACTCCTCGAGCTGCTCCCCTGATCAATACTCCTCAGGCTGCACCCCTGATCAATACTCCTCGAGCTGCACCCCTGATCAATACTCCTCGAGCTGCACCCCTGATCAATACTCCTCAAGCTGCACCCCTGATCAATACTCCTCGAGCTGCACCCCTGATCACTACTCCTCGAGCTGCACCCCTGATCAATACTCCTGAAGCTGCACCCCTGATCAATACTCCTCAAGCTGCACCCCTGATCACTATCCTCAAGCTGCACCCCTGATCAATACTCCTCAAGCTGCACCCCTGATCAATACTCCTCAAGCTGCACCCCTGATCACTATCCTCGAGCTGCACCCCTGATCAATACTCCTCAAGCTGCACCCCTGATCAATACTCCTCAAGCTGCACCCCTGATCAATACTCCTCGAGCTGCTCCCCTGATCACTACTCCTCGAGCTGCACCCCTGATCAATACTCCTCAAGCTGCACCCCTGATCAATACTCCTCAAGCTGCACCCCTGATCAATACTCCTCAAGCTGCACCCCTGATCAATACTCCTCAAGCTGCACCCCTGATCAATACTCCTCCAGCTGCACCCCTGATCAATACTCCTCAAGCTGCTCCCCTGATCACTACTCCTCGAGCTGCACCCCTGATCAATACTCCTCAAGCTGCACCCCTGATCACTATCCTCAAGCTGCACCCCTGATCAATACTCCTCAAGCTGCACCCCTGATCAATACTCCTCAAGCTGCACCCCTGATCAATACTCCTCAAGCTGCACCCCTGATCACTACTCCTCAAGCTGCACCCCTGATCAATACTCCTCAAGCTGCACCCCTGATCAATACTCCTGAAGCTGCACCCCTGATCAATACTCCTCCAGCTGCACCCCTGATCAATACTCCTCGAGCTGCACCCCTGATCAATACTCCTCAAGCTGCACCCCTGATCAATACTCCTCAAGCTGCACCCCTGATCAATACTCCTCAAGCTGCACCCCTGATCAATACTCCTCAAGCTGCACCCCTGATCAATACTCCTCAAGCTGCACCCCTGATCACTACTCCTCAAGCTGCACCCCTGATCAATACTCCTCAAGCTGCACCCCTGATCACTATCCTCAAGCTGCACCCCTGATCAATACTCCTCAAGCTGCACCCCTGATCAATACTCCTCAGGCTGCACCCCTGATCAATACTCCTCAAGCTGCACCCCTGATCAATACTCCTCAAGCTGCACCCCTGATCAATACTCCTCAAGCTGCACCCCTGATCAATACTCCTCAAGCTGCACCCCTGATCAATACTCCTCAGGCTGCACCCCTGATCAATACTCCTCAAGCTGCACCCCTGATCACTACTCCTCAGGCTGCACCCCTGATCAATACTCCTCAGGCTGCACCCCTGATCAATACTCCTCAAGCTGCACCCCTGATCAATACTCCTCAGGCTGCACCCCTGATCAATACTCCTCAGGCTGCACCCCTGAAGAGCCACGGTGAGAGGTTATAACTAGGGATGTCCGATATTATCGGCCGATATTGGCATTAAAATGTTAAAATATCGGTATAGGTTTATATGTATATTTCTTTTTACATTTATTTAACCTTTATTTACCCAGGCAAGCAAGTAAGAACAAATTATGATTTAATTTATTGTCAAAAGTATGCATAATGTTGTGTTAATTCCACGACAAGAGATATGTAATGTTAATTACCTGAAATTATTCCGTTTTTTTGGGGGGGGGGGGGGGGGGGGGGGCCCTGCATGTATCGGTATCGGTTGATATCGGTATCGGAAATTAAGAGTTGGACAATATCGGTATATTGGATATCGGTAAAAAAGCCGATATCGAACATCCCTAGTTATAACAGATTTGTTTGACACAGAATTTCTCCAGATGTGCAAGATCAGAATACCTTGTTCAGGAAGCTAGCATGATATGGTTCATGGCAATGATTCATTATTATTGCTTATCGGGATCATAATGGTGATGAAAAGTATGACACTGTGATATTGTTGCTCTGTCATCTACAACCACATGTCCGGTTTCACATCACACTTCATACTGTACATCATCATGCAGTTCAATGAGGTGAACAACAGTTGAATTGTTTGTCTTTTGATTTTGAATATGTGATACAGATATTGTTATAGATATGGTTATCGGGAAAAAATAAATCCAGATGATTATCATGATATTCCTTTTTTTGCATATAACATTCCTCTGATGAAAAGGTTCGGCCTGTGGATATTTCACTAGCCAGTGTTCCCATTTGTCCTCGTTCATTTTGCAGCACTAACAAGCAGTTAAATAGAGATAAATCCTTCCCACTATGGAGACGGCTCCAGCTGCCCGGCGCCACCCTGAGCCTCCACGGAGAGAAATTATGTAAATTCCAATATGCTGCTTTTAGCTGAATTGAATTGACCCACTCCTAAATGAATTGCCTTCAGATGAATTTGCATACATTTATGTCCCATCTTAAATAACACAAAGGCATAATGAAATATGTCTATATGTGGAGAGAGAGCAGAGAAATATGAAGAAAGAGAGAGCAGAGAGAGAGAGAGAGAGAGAGAGAGAGAGAGAGAGAGAGAGGTATGGTAGGTCATAGGAGATCTATAATGTTTTAAGGTAGCCTATATCAGGGATCCACACAAAAGTATGCATTTTTACAATACCATTGTCAATGTTATGGTATAGTGTAAGTTGTAATACAAAATACCAAATATAGCCAAATATATGCAGTTATATCTAGAGTTGTTCCGATACCGATACCAGTATCGGAAATGCCGCCGATACTGCCTAAAATGCTGGTATCGGTATCGGCGAGTACACGTAAATTCTAGCCTCCGATCCCATGATGTAATTTATCTCCTGCCGAGTCCTGCGGAGAGTGAGGATTATAAAATGAACATGTTTTAAAGTGTGATGCTGTGTCATTTTAACAGCAGATACACTTTCTTAAATTCCATTGTCCCCGACAGTGCGGTGTGACGGGGAGCTCGGACGGGATGTGTTTTGCTGGTGTTATGATAGCATTAGCTGGAAAGATAGCTAGTTGGAACAACATCCGCTTTAACGTTACATCAAATCAGATGATCGCCTGTCCTTTCTCCAGGACCTAACACTGTCCGTGACCGTCTATCAACAATAATGCACCCACGGTGAATTGTATTTAAGTTAAGTAGCTACTGACTAGCGTTAGCTGACTATTACTAACGTTATCAAATGTCAATGCGGGAAGACGAGCTAGGTCAGTTAGCTTAGCTTGATAACGTTACCGTGTCTAAAGTTGGTGCTATTTATAATCCAGCAATAATGGCTGCAGACCTGCAAGCAAAGTACAGCAAGTGCCAAAGGATAAGAGTCTGAGGCGGAGTTTCAAAAGAGAATGTTGAATATTTATTTTGCATCAAAAATCACAACATGAACGTTCTATCTGCCACTAGCTTACAGACTGAATAGGGTATATCTGCAGAGCCACGGAGTAGCGAGTGCAACACCGTTTAATGTCCGTGTGGATCATTGGAGTAGGGTATATCTGCAGTGCTGCAGCCCATACTCATTGATTAATGATACTAATACAAATCTATACAATCACCTGTTGTTGAATAAATACCATTACTTTCCAGTTATTACTAAAAACAGTATAACAGTATCTGTAAAAAAAAAAAAAAAAAAAAAAAAATGTGTATGCACTGGTATCGGATAAATATCGGTATCGGCCGATACCCAAAGCTTAGGTATCGGAATCGGATCGGAAAGGGAAAAATGGTATCGGAACATCTCTAGTTATATCTAGAGATACAATTTGTTTATAAAAAGACGTTTCCATTATGGGCAAGGTTTTTGATCTTACGGTTCATGAAACCATTTCAAAAACCCACTGTATATTCTTGGGGGTAGGGGGGGGGGGGGGGGGCGGCAGAGTGGCGCAGCGGTTAGAGAGACTGGTCCGTAAGGGGATCAGAATCAGAAAGGTCTCTACTGCCAAGTGGTTTTCACATACAAAGAATTTTATTTGGTTGTTTTTGGTGCGACATTGACAGACTGACAACTATGGTAGAATTATACAAATAAAAAGGTGGAATAAAATAAAATGGAATATAAACTAGATTAACATAGAAGCAGCACAATATAACAGAATACAATTTAAATAGGAATTAGGCCAGGGCTGTACAACTGTGCACAATGTGGTCAAGACTTATATATACTAATTATAATAAAAATAACAATACAGTGTGGAATATTCACAGGATGGAATACGGGATGGCATATTCGAGTCACAGGTTTGATTTCCCCCAACAGTCAACCCGGTGGAATGAGGAGGCCTGTGATCCTCTTGTGTTTTCTCAGAGGGATATGAATTACATCCCACCGTGTACATGTTTATTATGACGATAGAAGTGATTCATGGTCATCAAATGGTGCAAATCAGGTTGCTTCTATTAATCCCTGAAAAGTTGTCTTTATAGAGATGAAAGGTTTTCACCTGACAGCTGTGAGATGAAAGATTAATAGGCTAAGCGCAACAAGGGATATTATTTTGTATAAAACGCATGTCCAGAGGAACAGGGTTGTGTCTTGTCGAATGAATGGATCATGTGCCGTGGAAACTTTCCCTCACTAGACTGGATGGCAACACTATTTTATTATATTTGTCCTACCACATGATTTAAAGATGTTTTACAGGGATTACCAGTATGGACCATGGTACCTTGTATATGTACCTAGTGTTTTTAGTTTTTTTGTTTTATGGTAGCCTGGTGATGCAAAATTGGTCATAACTGTCATAACTGTTGAGGTATGATATATCAGAAAACATCCTGATTTGATAGGCTCCTGTTCTGGGAGGCGGTACCCTGGAGGTTAAGGAAGTTATTAACATTTGACAGATGGTCACGAGTTTGAATCTCCAGACAATATAGAAAGATCAGGGTAATGCAGCAGGTGCGTGCGTGCGTGCGTGCGTGCGTGCGTGCGTGCGTGCGTGCGTGCGTGCGCGTGTGTGTGTGTGTGTGTGTGTGTGTAGTTGGCCCACGACAGCAAGTCGTGCTGAGCTCTCTGCCAGTAGCGATCAGGAAGATGTCGTCTGAAGTGTGGCAACATTTAGAGAAGTTGGAGGGCAATACATTTGTTGTTTGCAACGTACTGTATGTAAAGCGAAACTACCGTTTTCAGGTAACACTGCCAATTTACACGACCATAAAAAAAAAATATATATATATATATATTTTTTTAAATGATATATAAAAAATGATATATAAAAAAAATATATATATAAAGAAATAAAGAAAATTATTTAAAAAAATCTATATTTATCGATAATTTTGTCCCGATTTATCGATTCTTCCAAATGGCATTTCGTCTCAGCCTGATAGTCAGCGTGTCTGATTCAAATGTGAACGCACTGTGGCCTAATAGACAAAGGCCCCCTCTACGGACGTTGGTATCACTATTGTCCTTGTGCAACAATAGGAAGTCGCTTGCGAAGGTAAAGCAGGAAGTAGGGAAGGATGGCGGTGCACTTAGACCATCCGTCTGGCATCCGGCCCGTCGCTCCACTTATTGTAATGGTCACGGCCCGCCACAGAGCAGGACACATTAGCGAGGATGTTTTCTTGACACTGAGCCGCGGTCGCCTGCTGGGAGCGAAAGAGATAAACGGTTTCCTCGCGCTTCTATTAGCACGTCAGGGTTCTAATGGCTAATCACAAGAGGTGGCCATTTTGAAAGGAGCCTTGGGGGTAGGGTGACCAGGTGTCCCCCTTTTGGTTGTACTGTCCCACCTTTTGAGACCGCGTCCCACATATTGAGAGGATGTCCCTCTTTTCGAAGCAAAAAAAAATATATCGAACACAAGACATTCCTGTCAAGTGATAAAGTTTGAATATTTAAAACAGATGTTAGGTGGTAACAAGCCGGCTGCCAGTGCCAAGATGAATGTGGAGAGATATAATTCTGTATTTAATTTGTATTTATTTTGATTTAACCTTTATCTATTCGGTGAAGACGAGTTATTCTTATTTTTATTTTAAAGAATTTCTTTTTGGCGTTTTATCGCTTTATTGCTACTGGGCAGTCCAGTAGGGAGAAACAGAGGAGGAATGGGAGACAGAGTGGGGGGAAGACATTCGGCAAATAACGACGGGTTCGGGAGTCGAACCCGGGTCGGCCGTGTCGCGGCTGAGCGCGCTATGTGGTTTGCCACTGGGGCGCCCCAAGACGAGTTATTCTAATAAAAAAAATTACATTATCTATCTGTCCCACTTTGTCCCACTTTGTCCCACCAAAATCTTACTGTTGTCCTGCTTTTGGAATTTTTGCATCTGGTCACCCTACTTGGGGGAAACCCAGGTTTGACTTAGTGATGTGGTGCCGTCCCATTGTATTTCCTGACATAGACACTGGCAGGTCCAATTTAGCATCAATTAAGCAAATGACAAGGCGGCATGTAGGCAACAGTGCTTGGGCAGTGCAGCCTGTGGGTCTCTGGGGGCAATGAAGTGACTTGTAAAGCTAATAAGGATTGTGTAAGGAACTATGGATTGTTTACGTGTATTTATCTCTGCCCTTGTTTTTATTAGCTGTATGACTCAAATACATGTAATACAGAAGTTATATTTTTTTGTAATTTATGGGATTTACATACTTATGGGATTTACACTGGGGGGCGACAGTGGCTCACGAGGTAGAGAGGTCATCTGGTAGTCGGAAGGTTCCCGGTTCGATTCCCGCTCCTCCAGTGTCGATGTGTCCTTGAGCAAGACACTTAACCCCTAATTGCTCCCGATGAGCAGGTTGTGGCACCTCGCACGGTCGCCTCCGCCGTCGCTGTGTGAACGTCCGAGTGAACGGGTGAATGTGAGGAACAGAACTGTGAAACGCTTTGGATAAAAGAGATATTTAAATGCATTTACCATTCATGTGCTAGTTGGTGTTATTATTAGCCTCATCTTGCTACACGATCTGAGCCGTTGTGCTTTAATAACGCCCCTGTTTTCATCCGTCTGGCCCACACTATTTTTAGAAGGTATGTGCGCGGGCCCTCTATACTTGTAGCCCTATAACCTTGGAGCTTAATTGTCAGTGAAATGGAATGCATGGCGTTACAGGGGAACACGTATAGCATTTGGAACCACAAGCGTGCAACGATAACCCTTGGTCATTGAACAACTGCAGCGTATTAATAGCTCTACTTGTATCGGCTGATTGCAGATCATGTGGCCCACAGCCTAGTATGGCACTAAAAGAACTTGAATGCGGTTGGAGTTGAGGAATCCTCTTCACGTGCCGCAAAGTTAATTTGACCTGAACACGTGCTACTGTACTGCGTACGTCTCACGGACAGTATCCTGACCACTGGAGTTATTTATTACGGTATTTATCTTATCCTACCTAAAATTCAATGCTGACTACTATGGCTTCCTGTTTTCTCCTCTCTCTCCGCTATAGTCCAAGGCTCTGAGGGAAAGATGGCTCCTGGACGGAGCGCCCTCTGCTGGCTCGGAGCAGGACGAGGCCAAGAAGCAGCTGGAGGAGGATGAGGCCAAGACAAGGAGCATGGAGGAGGCCATTATGAGGTGCGGTCACATTTTCAGATGTATTAGATCTGTATTTTATACGTTAATATTGGTCATAACCAATGAGTAATCTTTACACCCATCGAAAACCTTTAGACATTTATTAATTTGCTACATTTATGGCCATGGTGTATGTGGAGGGATCCTTTTGGTTGCCCCAAACAATAGCCACGGCCCCCACCCCTCTCTATACTTAAGCTCATTGGAGTTTCTTTACAAAGTTCAGCTCTAAATTACTTTATAGAACAGTTCTGAATTACTTTACAGAACAGTTGTTCGAACTATTAGAGCAGCTCTGCCAAAGCACACGGTAGTATATTAACAGTGTTGATGTAATGAGTCTAGGCAGATTACAGTGCATAGTAAGATCAAATCAGCATAGAACTGACACATGAATTTGACAGTGTGTGTGTGTGTGTGTGTGTGTGTGTGTGTGTGTGTGTGTGTGTGTGTGTGTGTGTGTGTGTGTGCGCGCGTGTGTGTGTGTGTCTGTGTGTGTGTGTGTGTGTGTGTGTGTGTGTGTGTGTGTGTGTGTGTTCGTGGCTATGAACGAATTTATGAAAAGAAGCCGTTCGAGAATGCCAAAAAAGTTTGTAAATCGAGTTACGAAGAAATGTGTTGGTAACGTTCTCGTAAGTCGGTTCGAGAATGAGGTCCATTGTCTCCTTCTCTTCCTCAGTGTCTCATAGCTGGTCAGAGGAGAGCACTCCTCTCAGCCAAAGCTCATTTAACCTACATGTACTTTGTATTCATTGATTTGACTATTAAACCTATTTTGATCAGAAGATCCGTCTACGATATAAATCATAGTCCACCACATGTACAATGTACAAAGGTGTCGTAGGGTTCACTCTATCCTGGTGAATATCTGTTTGACTATATTTGGTTAGTCAGTTAAATATACATATTTTCTCCTCTGCAACAACAACAACAACAATAACAACAACAACAGCCCTGAGCAGCATGGGAGCATCATCTGGTTGTCATGGTGCTGTGATTGACAGCTCTCAGAGGGGCCTAACTCATGTCTCTGTCCTTGTCATGTACAAAAGGTTTGATGACCATAAAAGTATATACCTGGAGCGGGCTGTACATGAACACCAGCCCGTCCAGTCAGGTGCCTTAGCACAGGTCCCGGTAGCGTGAACATTTAAGGCAACCAACTTGTGTTCAGCTTTTCTCTGATTGGCCACGACAGCCCGCCCCCTTTTGCCGCGAGCGCGGCAGAGGTCTCGTCACTGTACATCAGTGGAACTGTACATTGTAACGTTATATAATGTATAATGTTATTTCGCGTTTGTAACGTCATAAAACAACTACCAGATTCACTCGTCACTGTGCATCATTGGAGGCTGCTGACTGATTAACTAGAAACTGCACATTGAGGGGGTTTGAATCACGCTACATCAGTGGAGGCTGCTGACCAGATTTTTAGGTGAAGCACAAATTATTATATTATATTACATATTAAATTATATTTTTTAAACATCCCCAACGATGCAACACCCGCATTCCTCCCAGGTGTCAGGCGTCAGGCTCCTCATTCGCTTCCATTCATTTTGGGGACCATGTTCAAATATCATACAAGTTGGTTGCCTTAAATGTTCACGCGTCCCGGTAGGCAAGTAATAAACAAAGGCGTTTTCAAATGCTAAATGATATTTATTATAGCGGGGCTTGAAACCCACTGTTTTCCAAAGGAGAAATGATATTTATTGTAGTGGGGATTTAAACCCACAGCACACACACCACCAGGGTAAAAGGGTAAGGGAGAACAAACAGGGAATATATAATAAGACAAACAAACACTAAGCAAAATATAGACGTGTCATAGGACACAAAGCTATTAAGCAAAGGTAAGCACTGGGAACCACCCAGCAATAAGGCAATACAGTATATATATATATCCCCCTTGATGGAGGGAAATGGCGCAGAGGCCAATAATATATACAATAATAATCCCACCTGTTAGGGAATCACACAAAGTGGGAGATAAAACCAACACAATAAGATTTCCCACACACACAGTGGTAAATGGCATTTACAAAAGGTGCTCAAAAGCATCCACTCAATAGTGGCAAGATAGGCAACCTCCTCACTCCACCCTGGCTAGTGGCAATGACTTAGGGAGGCGCCCCGATGTGTGTCGTCCTCCAGGTTAATGAGCACTCGTCCCAGACTGACCGCCCGCAGGTGCGATCAGCCCAATCAGTGAGACGAGTGGCACCTGGGAAGAAGGGGAGAAAGAAAAAAGGGTTGTTAGACGATGACACACTTCACACACAAACCAAAACACATATTACATATACTAACCTGATGTTTACATGGTGTTACAAATATGGCAATAATGATAATGAACAACCCACAACGTACGTGACCGTCCTTCAGTGTCTCTGTTTACCTTTTTCTGTCCCTGCAGCTCATGTAGAGATGGTGTCCTCATGTAGAGATGTGTTCATGTAGAGATGGTGTTCATGTAGAGATGTGTTCATGTAGAGATGTGTTCATGTAGAGATGCTGTCCTCATGTAGAGATGCTGTTCATGTAGAGATGCTGTTCATGTAGAGATGGTGTTCATGTAGAGATGGTGTTCATGTAGAGATGCTGTTCATGTAGAGATGCTGTTCATGTAGAGATGGTGTTCATGTAGAGATGCTGTTCATGTAGAGATGCTGTTCATGTAGAGATGCTGTTCATGTAGAGATGGTGTTCATGTAGAGATGCTGTTCATGTAGAGATGGTGTTCATGTAGAGATGATGCTGTTCATGTAGAGATGGTGTTCATGTAGAGATGTGTTCATGTAGAGATGCTGTTCATGTAGAGATGCTGTCCTCATGTAGAGATGCTGTTCATGTAGAGATGCTGTTCATGTAGAGATGGTGTTCATGTAGAGATGGTGTTCATGTAGAGATGCTGTTCATGTAGAGATGCTGTCCTCATGTAGAGATGATGCTGTTCATGTAGAGATGATGTCCTCATGTAGAGATGGTGTTCATGTAGAGATGCTGTTCATGTAGAGATGCTGTCCTCATGTAGAGATGCTGTTCATGTAGAGATGGTGTTCATGTAGAGATGCTGTTCATGTAGAGATGGTGTTCATGTAGAGATGGTGTTCATGTAGAGATGATGCTGTTCATGTAGAGATGGTGTTCATGTAGAGATGGTGTTCATGTAGAGATGATGCTGTTCATGTAGAGATGGTGTTCATGTAGAGATGGTGTTCATGTAGAGATGGTGTTCATGTAGAGATGCTGTTCATGTAGAGATGGTGTCCTCATGTAGAGATGCTGTTCATGTAGAGATGCTGTTCATGTAGAGATGATGCTGTTCATGTAGAGATGCTGTTCATGTAGAGATGATGGTGTTCATGTAGAGATGCTGTTCATGTAGAGATGGTGTTCATGTAGAGATGGTGTTCATGTAGAGATGCTGTTCATGTAGAGATGATGCTGTTCATGTAGAGATGGTGTTCATGTAGAGATGCTGTCCTCATGTAGAGATGGTGTTCATGTAGAGATGGTGTTCATGTAGAGATGGTGTTCATGTAGAGATGATGCTGTTCATGTAGAGATGCTGTTCATGTAGAGATGGTGTTCATGTAGAGATGGTGTTCATGTAGAGATGGTGTTCATGTAGAGATGATGCTGTTCATGTAGAGATGGTGTTCATGTAGAGATGATGCTGTTCATGTAGAGATGGTGTTCATGTAGAGATGCTGTTCATGTAGAGATGGTGTTCATGTAGAGATGGTGTTCATGTAGAGATGCTGTTCATGTAGAGATGCTGTTCATGTAGAGATGGTGTTCATGTAGAGATGCTGTCCTCATGTAGAGATGGTGTTCATGTAGAGATGGTGTTCATGTAGAGATGCTGTTCATGTAGAGATGCTGTTCATGTAGAGATGATGCTGTTCATGTAGAGATGGTGTTCATGTAGAGATGATGCTGTTCATGTAGAGATGGTGTTCATGTAGAGATGATGCTGTTCATGTAGAGATGGTGTTCATGTAGAGATGTGTTCATGTAGAGATGCTGTTCATGTAGAGATGCTGTCCTCATGTAGAGATGCTGTTCATGTAGAGATGGTGTTCATGTAGAGATGCTGTTCATGTAGAGATGCTGTTCATGTAGAGATGCTGTTCATGTAGAGATGGTGTTCATGTAGAGATGGTGTTCATGTAGAGATGGTGTTCATGTAGAGATGCTGTTCATGTAGAGATGCTGTCCTCATGTAGAGATGATGCTGTTCATGTAGAGATGATGCTGTTCATGTAGAGATGATGTCCTCATGTAGAGATGGTGTTCATGTAGAGATGCTGTTCATGTAGAGATGGTGTTCATGTAGAGATGCTGTTCATGTAGAGATGCTGTCCTCATGTAGAGATGCTGTTCATGTAGAGATGGTGTTCATGTAGAGATGCTGTTCATGTAGAGATGGTGTTCATGTAGAGATGCTGTTCATGTAGAGATGGTGTTCATGTAGAGATGGTGTTCATGTAGAGATGGTGTTCATGTAGAGATGTGTTCATGTAGAGATGCTGTTCATGTAGAGATGCTGTCCTCATGTAGAGATGCTGTTCATGTAGAGATGCTGTTCATGATGGTGTTCATGTAGAGATGGTGTTCATGTAGAGATGGTGTTCATGTAGAGATGCTGTTCATGTAGAGATGCTGTCCTCATGTAGAGATGATGCTGTTCATGTAGAGATGATGCTGTTCATGTAGAGATGATGTCCTCATGTAGAGATGGTGTTCATGTAGAGATGCTGTTCATGTAGAGATGCTGTCCTCATGTAGAGATGGTGTTCATGTAGAGATGCTGTTCATGTAGAGATGCTGTTCATGTAGAGATGGTGTTCATGTAGAGATGCTGTTCATGTAGAGATGGTGTTCATGTAGAGATGCTGTTCATGTAGAGATGGTGTTCATGTAGAGATGGTGTTCATGTAGAGATGGTGTTCATGTAGAGATGCTGTTCATGTAGAGATGCTGTCCTCATGTAGAGATGCTGTTCATGTAGAGATGGTGTTCATGTAGAGATGCTGTTCATGTAGAGATGCTGTTCATGTAGAGATGCTGTCCTCATGTAGAGATGCTGTTCATGTAGAGATGGTGTTCATGTAGAGATGCTGTTCATGTAGAGATGGTGTTCATGTAGAGATGCTGTTCATGTAGAGATGGTGTTCATGTAGAGATGGTGTTCATGTAGAGATGCTGTTCATGTAGAGATGGTGTTCATGTAGAGATGCTGTTCATGTAGAGATGGTGTTCATGTAGAGATGCTGTTCATGTAGAGATGGGGGTGGGAATCACCAGAGGCCTCACGATACTTGAGTCACGATACGATAGTATTGCGATACTAAATATATTGCGATATGCCGAGTATTGCGATATTAGTAATATTGCGATGTATTGCGATTTATTACCTTTCTTCAACTGTTTCAAAGTAAAACTTTGTCAACATGTTTTATCAAATAAAATAAAGTTTTCATTCTGTTCGTCTCACTTCAATTAATTTTATTGCAGAACGTGGTATTTTCTCAAGCAGACGGATGTCAACACTGTAATCTGTGTTGCATGTACCTGACAAACTGAACTGTTTGTATTATTATATTCCAACTTAACTGAATGCGTGTGTGTGTGGACTACTGTACTATTACAGGTATTGAAATGAACAATGCAACTTCCTTAATAAAAAAAGTGTATGTCTGTGTGTGTGTGTGTGTGTGTGTGTGTGTGTGTGTGTGTGTGTGTGTGTGTGTGTGTGTGTGTGTGTGTGTGTGTGTGTGTGTGTGTGTGTGTGTGTGTGTGTGTGTGTGTGTGTGTGTGTGTGTGTGTGTGTGTGTGTGTGTGTGTGTTGCTGCTCCAGTGCAGACGATGACGTCTCTGGATCATCAATCTTTCCAGTTCAGAAGGGAGATTAAGTTGCTTAGACCCCCCCCCCCCCCCCCCCACACACACCTCTTCTCTCCTCCCTCCTCCTCCACCCCTCTCTTCTCTCCTCCCTCCTCCTCTCTCTCCTCTTCTCCATCCTCCTCTCACTCTTCTCTCTTTTCTCTCTCCCTCTCTTCCCTCCTCTCTCTCTCCCCCTCCCTCTCTCCCCTCTCTCTCTCGCTCCCCCGCCTCCCTCCCCTCTCTCCCCAGTCTCCCCTCTCTCTCCCCCTCTCTCTCCCTCCCCTCTCTCCCCACTCTCCTCTCTCTCTCTCTCCCTCCCCTCCCTCCCCTCTCTCCCCACTCTCCCCTCTCTCTTTCTCTCTCCCCTCTCTCTCCCCTCTCCCTCCCACCCTCTCTCTCCCCTCTCTCCCCCCTCTCTCTCCCTCCCCTCTCTCCCCACTCTCCCCTCTCTCTTTCTCTCTCCCCTCTCTCTCCCCTCTCTCTCCCTCCCCTCTCTCTCCCTCCCCTCTCTCCCTCCCCTCCCACCCCCCTTTCTCTCCCTCCTCTCTCTCCCTCCCCTCTCTTTCTCCCTCCCTCCCCACTCTCCTCTCTCTCTCTCTCCCTCCCTCCCTCCCCTCTCTCCCCACTCTCCCCTCTCTATTTCTCTCTCCCCTCTCTCTCCCTCTCCCTCCCACCCTCTCTCTCCCCTCTCTCCCCCCTCTCTCTCCCTCCCCTCTCTCCCCACTCTCCCCTCTCTCTTTCTCTCTCCCCTCTCTCTCCCCTCTCTCTCCCTCCCCTCTCTCCCCTCTCTCTCTCCCTCCCCTCCCACCCCCCTTTCTCTCCCTCCTCTCTCTCCCTCCCCTCTCTTTCTCCCTCCCTCCCCACTCTCCCCTCTCTCTTTCCCTCCCGGACATATTCTGTGTTTTATCCCTCCTGGTAGTGAACCAGCAGCATCAACACTTCAGGCCTGGCAGGCAACCATCCCCCCCCCCCCCCCCCCCCCCCCCCATGATTAACCCCCCCCCCCCCCCCCCCTGGCAGCCACTGGTGCTGACTGGCTGTTGCTGAGGCTCAAACCCTGGCAGGCCCGACACTGGCATGTAGCAGCAGCTGGCACCACACAGCCTGGCAGGCCCCACACTGGCATGTAGCAGCAGCTGGCACCACACAGCCTGGCAGGCCCCACACTGGCATGTAGCAGCAGCTGGCACCACACAGCCTGGCAGGCCCCACACTGGCATGTAGCAGCTGGCACTACACAGCCTGGCAGGCCCCACACTGGCATGTAGCAGCAGCTGGCACCACACAGCCTGGCAGGCCCCACACTGGCATGTAGCAGCAGCTGGCACCACACAGCCTGGCAGGCCCCACACTGGCATGTAGCAGCTGGCACCACACAGCCTGGCAGGCCCCACACTGGCATGTAGCAGCAGCTGGCACCACACAGCCTGGCAGGCCCCACACTGGCATGTAGCAGCAGCTGGCACCACACAGCCTGGCAGGCCCCACACTGGCATGTAGCAGCTGGCACCACACAGCGTGGCAGGCCCCACACTGGCATGTAGCAGCTGGCACCACACAGCCTGGCAGGCCCCACACTGGCATGTAGCAGCAGCTGGCACCACACAGCCTGGCAGGCCCAACACTGGCATGTAGCAGCAGCTGGCACCACACAGCCTGGCAGGCCCCACACTGGCATGTAGCAGCAGCTGGCACCACACAGCCTGGCAGGCCCCACACTGGCATGTAGCAGCAGCTGGCACCACACAGCCTGGCAGGCCCCACACTGGCATGTAGCAGCAGCTGGCACCACACAGCCTGGCAGGCCCCACACTGGCATGTAGCAGCAGCTGGCATCACACAGCCTGGCAGGCCCCGACACTGGCATGTAGCAGCAGCTGGCACCACACAGCGTGGCAGGCCCAACACTGGCATGTAGTAGCAGCTGGCACCACACAGCCTGGCAGGCCCAACACTGGCATGTAGTAGCAGCTGGCACCACACAGCCTGGCAGGCCCAACACTGGCATGTAGCAGCAGCTGGCACCACACAGCCTGGCAGGCCCCACACTGGCATGTAGCAGCAGCTGGCACCACACAGCCTGGCAGGCCCCACACTGGCATGTAGCAGCAGCTGGCACCACACAGCCTGGCAGGCCCCACACTGGCATGTAGCAGCAGCTGGCACCACACAGCCTGGCAGGCCCCACACTGGCATGTAGCAGCAGCTGGCACCACACAGCCTGGCAGGCCCCACACTGGCATGTAGCAGCAGCTGGCACCACACAGCCTGGCAGGCCCCACACTGGCATGTAGCAGCAGCTGGCACCACACAGCGTGGCAGGCCCGACACTGGCATGTAGCAGCAGCTGGCACCACACAGCCTGGCAGGCCCGACACTGGCATGTAGCAGCTGGCACCACACAGCGTGGCAGGCCCGACACTGGCATGTAGCAGAAGCTGGCATCACAAGCCAACAATGGCTTCCGCCAACGATGGCATGCTAAAGAGCAGTGGAGAGCTAAAGAGAGGCTTTTGTCTCTCTCCCAAATTGGGTTAAGTAGTAAGTAGACCATTGCTAGGGTCTAGCATGTTCACATCAACACTGTGTCTCTGTGAAGCACTACAACGGGCTGCTGGTTACGGTATTTATTTTTTGTATACGGAAGTTGCATTGTTCATTTCAACACCTGTAATAGTACAGTAGTCCCCACACACGCACACGTGTGCATTCAGTTAAGTTGGAATATGACTGTAATACAAACAGTTCAGTTTGTCAGGTACATGCAACACAGATTACAGTGTTTACATCCGTCTGCTTGAGAAAATACCACGTTCTGCAATAAAGATGATTGAAGTGAGATGAGCAGACTGAACTTTATTTTATTAGATAAAACACGTTGACAAAGTTTTACTCTGCAGTTGAAAAAAGGTAATAAATCGCAATATATCGCAATATTAATATCGCAATACTCAGCATATCGCGATATATTTAGTATAGCAATACTATCGTATCGTGACTCGAGTATCGTGATAGTATCGTATCGTGGGGCCTCTGGTGATTCCCACCCCTATACGATATGATATGATATGATATGATATGATATGATATGATATGATATGATATGATATGCGATACGATACGATACGATAAGATAAGATCCCCTTGGGGTAATTCAGGCAGCATTGGGGGAGGGGGGAGGGGATGTACAGGTATGGAGTGGACATGGTAATAGTAGAAGACAAGAATTTGGGCAATAGAATTATAGTAAAGATAAGAATATGCAGTGTAAACAATATAATTAACTCTGAATATAAGCATAATATGAGCAAGTAAGCAGTGTGATCAAAAGGTGCAGATGAGGGTCTGTGCCCTATCATTTGTATTATATGTTACAATGAAAACACGTAGAAGCTGAATATATACTATGGGTAAGTAAAGTATACAGTATACACAGGTGCAGTATACATAAGGTACCCTAACTGGCATGATATACGTCATACGTTATACGTTGTAGTCCGTGCAGGTTAGGTGGTTAAGAGGCAGACACACACTTGCAGGCTCAGACACAGATGCAGGCTCAAAGGAATAGTATTGGGCTAGTATAGTTAGTCAAGTAATCGGTCGAAAGGAGCCGTAGTCGACTAGCCAACCTCTTAGTCTAATACAAAAAAATATATATATATATTATAATAAAAAATAAAAAAAATTAATCATTCTTTCCAAAAGAAAAGAGGCCTAGAAGCGTGGCTAACGCTAATGGCACGCATACCAAAACAGGCACAGAGGCACTGAAAGAGGATTTCACCCGTCTAATGAACACACTAGACTAGACAAATATCAAGATGTATCCATCAGTGGACCAATTGCATGCTTTTGCAGAGGACAAGAAGCCTTCAGTCGACTCCTTCAGACATTAAGCACCCCCCACAGCCCAAATGGAATGATAAAACAAATAAACAAACAAATAAACAAATTAAAATGTTAAAATATTATATATATATATATTTTTTTTGTCAACCAATAGTCGACTAACGGCAAATTTTGACCAATCATAGTCGACCATCCAAATCCTTAGTCGGGGACAGCCCTGGTATAGTATCAGTAGCTCACAAGTGTCTGTGTTGTGTGTCCTACATGAGTAGGAAGCAGAACATGCGTGTTGTGTGTCTGCATGTCTGTGTACATGAGTATGAAGCATGTGAACATGTGTGTGTACATGAGTATGAAGCATGTGAACATGTGTGTGTGTACATGAGTCTGAAGCATGTGAACATGTGTGTGTACATGAGTATGAAGCATGTGAACATGTGTGTGTACATGAGTATGAAGCATGTGAACATGTGTGTGTACATCAGTATGAAGCATGTGAACATGTGTGTGTACATGAGTATGAAGCATGTGAACATGTGTGTGTACATGAGTATGAAGCATGTGAACATGTGTGTGTACATGAGTATGAAGCATGTGAACATGTGTGTGTACATGAGTCTGAAGCATGTGAACATGTGTGTGTACATGAGTATGAAGCATGTGAACATGCGTGTGTTGAGTATGAAGCATGTGAACATGTGTGTGTACATGAGTCTGAAGCATGTGAACATGTGTGTGTACATGAGTATGAAGCATGTGAACATGCGTGTGTTGAGTATGAAGCATGTGAACATGTGTGTGTGTTTGACCCAGTCCTTTCTGCTGTGCTGTGCTGATTAGGGTTGGGTACTGTTTCACATTTGAATCGATACCGGTACCCAACGGTACCTTTTTCGGTACTTTAGTCTTTAGTCAAATGTAATCTACCTACCTCAGTTGTAAAAAAAAATGAGTCCAAACTTCAAATGATTTATTATCACTATTATTTATTTAGAACAATTAGTTAATATATATATATAATATTGCAGCGAGCGTTGTCTGCACCTAGCTTTGTAAAGTGTAACCACACTTGCGACCGTTTTCAGCTTGCCATTGCCCCGACTGCTTTGTTGTTGTTGAATCAAGTCGAATCCTAGGTATAAGCGTGTATTGTGCGCGTGAACGTTGGCGTGAACGTGCGGCACACTTCATAGGTTTCGTTTCGCGGTAAATGAAACGTTGACGTCATCGGACAATTTTTTTTTAATCATTACCGAAATGTGGCACCAGTGGACCTCACGTGAATCGGTACTCGGTAGCACCAACGTGATTCGGTCGATACCCTTTTTTTTTTATATATCTACTATTTCTCCCCCTTTTTTCTGTATTTTTCTCCCATCCCAATTTAGTCGTTATGCCAATTCCCTTCCCTCCCTTCCCTCCCTTCCCTCCCTTCCTGGTCATTGCGCGCATTTTCCCCCCACTTGCCGGTTGATAGATACTATCACATGTCCCCTCCGATACACGTGGAGTCAGCCAGCCGCTTCTTTTCACCGGACAGCGAGGACTCTCACTGGGGGAGCGTAACGCGTGGGAGGCTCACACTACTTCCCCCAGTTCCCTCCCTCGCTGAGCAGGCGCCCCGACCGACCTGTAGGAGTCGCTGTTTTACAACGACCAGGAACCACCCCCCCACCGGCTTTTCACCCGCTGACACTGCCAATCGTGTTAGTAGGGACAACCGACCAAGCCGGAGGCACCGCTGACAGCTGGATTCGAACCCAGTGTCTCTGCGGTGGTAGGCAGGCGCTTAGTCCGCTGCGCTACCTGGCCGCCCCGGTCGATACCCTTAAAAGTACCGACTTCAGTACCTAGTGTTGCCGTGTGTGTGTGTGTCTGACCCGGTCTGCTGTGCTGTGTGTTTCAGAATGGAGCAGGACCTGATCGAGCTGGAGGGGGGGGGCGTGGTCTCTGCCACACACACCAAGGAGGACCTGCAGGAAGACGTTCATGACCAGGTGAGTTTGAGCCGCTCTCCACACACCTGCTGCAGCGTCGCGGTAAAGACATCAGTGAGACGGGCCGAACGAGGGGAGACCCTCCCGACAGCGACGCAGGAACTTGCCCCACGTGAACTTTTCTTTTCAGGCACGACTCGAGGCATCGGCAGCCGAGAGTAAAGTCAACAATCTAGCAGCAGAGCGAGATCGGGATGGTTGGTCCTGAGGGGTCCTGGGGTGGGTGGGGGGGGGGGGTGTGGGGGGGTGGGAGAGGGGGAAGAACTCATTCACCAAGGACTTACGATAAAAAGGGCTTTCTCTTTAGGGCCATTTGAGACCTTTTCGGGACGATTTTGGGATTCACCAACCGTCCCAATAAAACATATATAATTAATATTATATTATAATATATTGTCTATATTCAGGTCTTGCCCGAAAAGGTCTCAAATGGCCCTAAGAGAAAGCCCTTTTTGTCGTAAGTCCGTTGGAGAATGAGACCCATTGAATGTCTTTTAGAAATGTCTTTAGCAATATAATAAATTTTTTATAATTTTACTTTTTATTTATTTCTATTTCTATTTTATTTCTATATGGGGTGGGATGTTTTGGGCCCTTGATGTTGTGGGTTCGGTGGTCGCGGCCTCGGGCTGGCGGGGGCCCCTGGTTTGGGGTCTCGGGGAGTCGGAATGTTATAGAGGCGTGATGTTCTGATTCGCTGGGATGCCGGAATCAGGGTCCTCATGGGGTGGGGCGGGTGGGGGCTCGGGATGTTTCACTTTATAGTATGTAATGTCTGCATCGCTCGGTCGGGCTTGATGGGGAGGAGTATCGGGGGGGGAGGCCATCATTTCGGTGGTTCGGCCTGGGAGGGGGGGGGGGGGGGTCTTGTATGTTGTGGAATCGCTGCACGTGGGGTGTTTTTTTTTGGGCCCTCGGTTGCTGTGGGTTTGATGATCTTGGCTCCGGGCCGAGTGAGGTCTCCGGGTTACTCGTTATTGGATCGTTATTTCTTTTATTCGCTATTTCCATTCATAATTCGTCCCGCTGTGCTGTGGAAATGTGTGGCACTCTGTCTGAGATCGCAACGGTCCGATACCGCCGCCTGATGGTATGCGGCAGATGTTGCCCTTACTTTCTGAAGGAAGTTTGACTCACTGAATGTCTTCCGGGGGGCGGAGTTATCTTGTAACGTGGATCAAGATAGACACTCGATTGCATTGAATCGCCTTCCGGACGCCAGAAACATTATGCTTTTGGGGGTTATGCCGTGGGCCAAATGGACATACGATCTAGCAGATGGCAATCAAATAATTGGAATATTCTTTTTGCAGTCTCACCGGCCACAGGTAAGAGCAATCTAACGTTAATTTCAGCTTGATTGTCCATTGCCATCAGAGCCATCGCTCTGATCAACATATGCTGTTGTACTAACGAATGCCGTTATTGACAATCAATTAATCAGAAACGACCCCCCCCCTTTCATGCATGCATGATGGAACATAATATACCGATCATATGCATTTGAATTTTTAATTGTAGCGTGTATAGGGACGAAATGCCAATGGATTAAGTCTAATATGCGTCGCGGCCTATTACTAGCCTCCCAGGAATTATCCTAGACCGCTCTAAAACTATACTTATATTCACCACGGTATAAAACGACAATGTATGGATGGAAAAAATATTATAACGATAGATACCCGATGTCAAATGGGCCATAGTATTGCATATATAGCTATAATATTTAAATTGTTATAGCCCTGCAAACAAGGTGAGCGACTCCCACCGTTTACAGTGATGGCGTCAGCTGCTAAGGATGAGGATAATAGCTGGCAGTCAATGTGTTAATTAAGCATTACATCACGTGCAGGAGTGTGTTATACTCATTAGATCACGCCTAGGAGTGGTTGTTATCTAATGAGTATAACACACGACTTCAAGTGATGTAATGCTTTTATACAATGGCAGAATTCACCCAACCTTAAACAATAACAATAAACACACAGTAATTGAAGCATAATGGAGATTTATTCACAAAACCATCCACAGAGAAAGTAGATCCAATAGTAGATATTTTGTTTCACAATGGGTCATGACAAACCAATTACATAATCCAACATATGTGTAACGAACTAACATATTCCAGTTGACTGTATCTTTTTTGGAGGATTCGTTCAAAAGATATTCATACTTCCATTTGTCTATATATGGCGGACTCATTCAGACTCATTCAAAGAAATAATAATAATAATAATTCGGTTGTGGGAGGGATCTGGGGTCACGTGGAGTGTGTTATACGAAATAACAACAGCTAACTTGACTGTTTCAGCCAATCAGAATCAAGATATTTGCATGCAATTGTATAATGCAGCTTTAAAGGTGCAAAAAGCATCATCTTGACCACAAGGTCTGGCTACCGGTGTGTGTGTGTGTGTGTGTGTGTGTGTGTGTGTGTGTGTGTGTGTGTGTGTGTGTGTGTGTGTGTGTGTGTGTGTGTGTGTGTGTGTGTGTGTGTGTGTGTGTGTGTGTGTGTGTGTGTGTGTGTGTGTGTGTGTGTGTGTGTGTGTGTGTGTGTGTGTGTGTGTGTGTGTGTGTGTGTGTGTGTGTGTGTGTGTGTGTGTGTGTGTGTGTGTGTGTGTGTGTGTGTGTGTGTGTGTGTGTGTGTGTGTGTGTGTGTGTGTGTGTGTGTGTGTGTGTGTGTGTGTGTGTGTGTGTGTGTGTGTGTGTGTGTGTGTGTGTGTGTGTGTGTGTGTGTGTGTGTGTGTGTGTGTGTGTGTGTGTGTGTGTGTGTGTGTGTGTGTGTGTGTGTGTGTGTGTGTGTGTGTGTGTGTGTGTGTGTGTGTGTGTGTGTGTGTGTGTGTGTGTGTGTGTGTGTGTGTGTGTGTGTGTGTGTGTGTGTGTGTGTGTGTGTGTGTGTGTGTGTGTGTGTGTGTGTGTGTGTGTGTGTGTGTGTGTGTGTGTGTGTGTGTGTGTGTGTGTGTGTGTGTGTGTGTGTGTGTGTGTGTGTGTGTGTGTGTGTGTGTGTGTGTGTGTGTGTGTGTGTGTGTGTGTGTGTGTGTGTGTGTGTGTGTGTGTGTGTGTGTGTGTGTGTGTGTGTGTGTGTGTGTGTGTGTGTGTGTGTGTGTGTGTGTGTGTGTGTGTGTGTGTTGTGTGTGTGTGTGTGTGTGTGTGTGTGTGTGTGTGTGTGTGTGTGTGTGTGTGTGTGTGTGTGTGTGTGTGTGTGTGTGTGTGTGTGTGTGTGTGTGTGTGTGTGTGTGTGTGCGCGCGTGCGTGCGTGCGTATATATCAGGATTGGGGGGGGGGGGGGGGGGGGGATTCAGAGGGCATCTCTGGAAGCCAAGGCCTGCTGAACCCCCCCCCCCTCCTCCCTCCACAGTACACTGTCAATCAGTGGGACAAACTGCCATCTCCATTATTATGCCATCGCTAGTATCCTCAGTGAAAAGCCTGGATGGACACTACAGAGTGTGGGATATAGCAACTGACCAGCCCTGAGCCAGGGGCACATTCTCTGGTGGACAACGCAGTGACAGCGCGATGGGCAGCTTTCTGAATGGGTTTCATAGCAACAACGACTGGGCACCGGGCTGTCCTCTCTCTCCTCTCTCTCCTCTCTGTCCTCTCTGTCCTCTCTGCCCCTGGCACCCGTTGGCCCTCTCTCGTGTCTCTTCCACAAGTCAGTGGGCTCTTCTTCTTCACACCGAAAGAGAGCCTTTCCATTGCCACACTACCAAAACGGTTAACCCTTTCACCGCGACAATTCACAGAAGGTTAACCCTTTCACTGCCGCACGACACGCGACCTTCTGTCGTGTGGCAGTGAAAGGGTTAAGATGAGAGAGAGAGAGAGGAGAGACTCGACATGAAAGGCTTGGCGGCGCCCACTGACTTGTGGAAGAGACACGAGAGAGGGCCAACGGGTGCAAGGGACGCCTCTATTCTTTTACCAACGGATTTCCAGTTCCGCGTTCGCGTTCCGCGATCTGATTGGTCACTGACGTTTCTGGTGCGATCTGATTGGCCACTGGCGTTTCTGGTCATGTGACATGTGCGCCCAATCGCGTGACGAGCTGTGTCTTTGCCCATTTCCGCCTCGAACAGCAGCAAACTACCTAACGCCTAGTTTATCACTGGTTAAGTTGGTTAAGGTTAGAGTTTGGAATCAGGGCTGGTGTTCTATCGCCCTGCTCCTAGACAAACTCTAACCGTAACCAACTTCGAAAGAGTCGCCTAAGCTTAACTGTCGAAAGAAACGGCGTCACGCGATTGGCTCGACCAGAAACGTCAGTGGCCAATCAGAGCGCAGAACGCGAACGCGGAACTGGAAATCCGTTGGTAAAAGTATTCAGGCGCAAAGGGACAGAGAGGACAGAGAGGACAGAGAGGACAGAGAGGACAGAGAGGACAGAGAGGACAGAGAGGAGAGAGAGGACAGAGAGGACAGAGAGGACAGAGAGGACAGAGAGGAGAGAGAGGACAGAGAGGAGAGAGAGGACAGAGAGGACAGAGAGGAGAGAGAGGACAGAGAGGATAGAGAGGACAGAGAGGAGAGAGAGGACAGAGAGGACAGAGAGGACAGAGAGGACAGAGAGGACAGAGAGGACAGAGAGGAGAGAGAGAGGACAGAGAGGACAGAGAGGACAGAGAGGACAGAGAGGAGAGAGAGGACAGAGAGGAGAGAGAGGACAGAGACGACAGGGAGGACAGAGAGGAGAGAGAGGACAGAGAGGAGAGAGAGGACAGAGAGAGGACAGAGAGGACAGAGAGGACAGAGAGGAGAGAGAGGAGAGAGAGGGACAGAGAGGAGAGAGAGGACAGAGAGGACAGAGAGGAGAGAGAGGACAGAGAGGACAGAGAGGACAGAGAGGAGAGAGAGGACAGAGAGGACAGAGAGGAGAGAGAGGACAGAGAGGACAGAGAGGACAGAGAGGACAGAGAGGACCGAGAGGACAGAGAGGAGAGAGAGGACAGAGAGGACAGAGAGGACAGATAGGACAGAAGGGACAGAGAGGACAGAGAGGACAGAGAGGACAGAGAGGACAGAGAGGACAGAGAGGACAGAGAGGACAGAGAGGAGAGAGAGAACAGAGAGGAGAGAGAGGACAGAGAGGAGAGAGGAGAGAGAGGACAGAGAGGAGAGAGAGGACAGAGAGGACAGAGAGGACAGAAGGGACAGAGAGGAGAGAGAGGACAGAGAGGACAGAGAGGACAGAGAGGACAGAGAGGAGAGAGAGGACAGAGAGGACAGAGAGGAGAGAGAGGACAGAGAGGACAGAGAGGAGAGAGAGGACAGAGAGGACAGAGAGGGCAGAGAGGAGAGAGAGAACAGAGAGGACAGAGAGGAGAGAGAGGACAGAGAGGAGAGAGAGGACAGAGAGGACAGAGAGGACAGAGAGGACAGAGAGGACAGAGAGGACAGAGAGGAGAGAGAGGAGAGAGAGGACAGAAGGGACAGAGAGGAGAGCGAGGACAGAGAGGACAGAGAGGAGAGAGAGGACAGAGAGAACAGAGAGGAGAGAGAGGACAGAGAGGAGAGAGAGGAGAGAGAGAGGACAGAGAGGAGAGAGAGGAGAGAGAGGACAGAGAGGACAGAGAGACAGAGAGCACAGAGAGGACAGAGAGGACAGAGAGGAGAGAGAGGACAGAGAGGAGAGAGAGGACAGAGAGGAGAGAGAGGACAGAGAGGACAGAGAGGAGAGAGAGGACAGAGAGGAGAGAGAGGACAGAAGGGACAGAGAGGAGAGAGAGGACAGAGAGGACAGAGAGGAGAGAGAGGACAGAAGGGACAGAGAGGAGAGAGAGGAGAGAGAGGACAGAGAGGAGAGAGAGGACAGAGAGGACAGAGAGGAGAGAGAGGACAGAGAGGACAGAGAGGAGAGAGAGGACAGAGAGGAGAGAGGACAGAGAGGACAGAGAGGACAGAGAGGACAGAGAGGACAGAGAGGACAGAGAGGAGAGAGAGGACAGAGAGGACAGAGAGGACCGAGAGGAGAGAGAGGACAGAGAGGACAGAGAGGACAGAGAGGACAGAGAGGAGAGAGAGGACAGAGAGGAGAGAGAGGACAGAGAGGACAGAGAGGACAGATAGGACAGAAGGGACAGAGAGGACAGATAGGACAGAGAGGACAGAGAGGACAGAGAGGAGAGAGAGGACAGAGAGGACAGAGAGGACAGAGAGGAGAGAGAGGACAGAGAGGACAGAGAGGACAGAGAGGAGAGAGAGAACAGAGAGGAGAGAGAGGACAGAGAGGAGAGAGAGGACAGAGAGCACAGAGAGGACAGAGAGGACAGAGAGGAGAGAGAGGACAGAGAGGACAGAGAGGAGAGAGAGGACAGAGAGGAGAGAGAGGACAGAGAGGACAGAAGGGACAGAGAGGACAGAGAGGACAGATAGGACAGAGAGGACAGAGAGGACAGAGAGGACAGAGAGGACAGAGAGGAGAGAGAGGACAGAGAGGACAGAGAGGAGAGAGAGGACAGAGAGGACAGAGAGGACAGAGAGGACAGAGAGACAGAGAGGACAGAGAGGAGAGAGAGGACAGAGAGGACAGAGAGACAGAGAGGACAGAGAGGACAGAGAGGGCAGAGAGGACAGAGAGGAGAGAGAGGACAGAGAGGACAGAGAGGACAGAGAGGAGAGAGAGGACAGAGAGGACAGAGAGACAGAGAGGACAGAGAGGACAGAGAGGAGAGAGAGGACAGAGAGGAGAGAGAGGACAGAGAGGAGAGAGAGGACAGAGAGGAGAGAGAGGACAGAGAGGACAGAAGGGACAGAGAGGAGAGAGAGAACAGAGAGGACAGAGAGGACAGAGAGGAGAGAGAGGACAGAAGGGACAGAGAGGAGAGAGAGGAGAGAGAGGACAGAGAGGAGAGAGAGGACAGAGAGGACAGATAGGAGAGAGAGGACAGAGAGGACAGAGAGGAGAGAGAGAGAGAGAGAGAGGACAGAGAGGAGAGAGAGGACAGAGAGGAGAGAGAGGAGAGAGAGGACAGAGAGGAGAGAGAGGACAGAGAGGAGAGAGAGGAGAGAGAGGAGAGAGAGGACAGAGAGGACAGAGAGGGACAGAGAGGACAGAGAGGACAGAGAGGACAGAGAGGACAGAGAGGACAGAGAGGACAGAGAGGAGAGAGAGGACAGAGAGGACAGAGAGGAGAGAGAGAGGACAGAGAGGACAGAGAGGAGAGAGAGAGGACAGAGAGGACAGAGAGGACAGAGAGGACAGAGAGGACAGAGAGGAGAGAGATGACAGAGAGGAGAGAGAGAGGACAGAGAGGACAGAGAGGACAGAGAGGAGAGAGAGGACAGAGAGGAGAGAGAGGACAGAGAGGACAGAGAGGAGAGAGAGGACAGAGAGGACAGAGAGGACAGAGAGGAGAGAGAGGAGAGAGAGGACAGAGAAGACAGAGAGGACAGAGAGGACAGAGAGGAGAGAGAGGAGAGAGAGGACAGAGAGGACAGAGAGGAGAGAGAGGAGAGAGAGGACAGAGAGGACAGAGAGGACAGAGAGGACAGAGAGGACAGAGAGGACAGAAGGGACAGAGAGGAGAGAGAGAACAGAGAGGACAGAGAGGACAGAGAGGAGAGAGAGGACAGAAGGGACAGAGAGGAGAGAGAGGAGAGAGAGGACAGAGAGGTGAGAGAGAGGACAGAGAGGAGAGAGAGGACAGAGAGGACAGAGAGGAGAGAGAGGACAGAGAGGACAGAGAGGAGAGAGAGGAGAGAGAGGACAGAGAGGAGAGAGAGGACAGAGAGGAGAGAGAGGAGAGAGAGGACAGAGAGGAGAGAGAGGACAGAGAGGACAGAGAGGACAGAGAGGACAGAGAGGACAGAGAGGAGAGAGAGGACAGAGAGGAGAGAGAGGACAGAGATGACAGAGAGGACAGAGAGGACAGAGAGGAGAGAGAGGAGAGAGAGGACAGAGAGGAGAGAGAGGAGAGAGAGGACAGAGAGGACAGAGAGGGACAGAGAGGACAGAGAGGACAGAGAGGAGAGAGAGGACAGAGAGGACAGAGGAGGACAGAGAGGAGAGAGAGGACAGAGAGGACAGAGAGGAGAGAGAGAGGACAGAGAGGACAGAGAGGAGAGAGAGAGGACAGAGAGGACAGAGAGGACAGAGAGGACAGAGAGGAGAGAGAGGACAGAGAGGAGAGAGAGAGGACAGAGAGGACAGAGAGGACAGAGAGGAGAGAGAGGACAGAGAGGAGAGAGAGGACAGAGAGGACAGAGAGGAGAGAGAGGACAGAGAGGACAGAGAGGACAGAGAGGAGAGAGAGGAGAGAGAGGACAGAGAAGACAGAGAGGACAGAGAGGACAGAGAGGACAGAGAGGAGAGAGAGGACAGAGAGGAGAGAGAGGAGAGAGAGAGGACAGAGAGGACAGAGAGGAGAGAGAGGACAGAGAGGAGAGAGAGGAGAGAGAGAGGACAGAGAGGAGAGAGAGGACAGAGAGGAGAGAGAGGAGAGAGAGGGCAGAGAGGAGAGAGAGGAGAGAGAGAGGGCAGAGAGGAGAGCGAGGACGAGAGAGAGGACAGAGAGGAGAGAGAGAGGACAGAGAGGAGAGAGAGGAGAGAGAGGACAGAGAGGAGAGAGAGGAGAGAGAGAGGACAGAGGAGAGAGAGGACAGAGAGGAGAGAGAGGAGAGAGAGGACAGAGAGGACAGAGAGGAGAGAGAGGACAGAGAGGAGAGAGAGGACAGAGAGGAGAGAGAGGACAGAGAGGAGAGAGAGGACAGAGAGGAGAGAGAGGACAGAGAGGACAGAGAGGAGAGAGATGACAGAGAGGAGAGAGAGGACAGAGAGGAGAGAGAGGAGAGAGAGGACAGAAGGGACAGAGAGGAGAGAGAGGAGAGAGAGGACAGAGAGGAGAGAGAGGACAGAGAGGACAGAGAGGACAGAGAGGACAGAGAGGACAGAGAGACAGAGAGGACTGAGAGGACAGAGAGGGCAGAGAGGGCAGAGAGGACAGAGAGGACAGAGAGGAGAGAGAGGACAGAGAGGACAGAGAGGACAGAGAGACAGAGAGGACAGAGAGGACAGAGAGGACAGAGAGGGCAGAGAGGACAGAGAGGACAGAGAGGAGAGAGAGGACAGAGAGGACAGAGAGGAGAGAGAGAGGACAGAGAGGAGAGATAGGACAGAGAGGACAGAGAGGACAGAGAGGAGAGAGAGGACAGAGAGGACAGAGAGGAGAGAGAGGACAGAGAGGAGAGAGAGGACAGAGAGGAGAGAGAGGACAGAGAGGACAGAGAGACAGAGAGGACAGAGAGGACAGAGAGGAGAGAGAGGAGAGAGAGGACAGAGAGACAGAGATGACAGAGAGGACAGAGAGGACAGAGAGGAGAGAGAGGAGAGAGAGGACAGAGAGGACAGAGAGACAGAGAGGACAGAGAGGACAGAGAGGACAGAGAGGACAGAGAGGAGAGAGAGGACAGAGAGGACAGAGAGGACAGAGAGGACAGAGAGGAGAGAGAGGACAGAGAGGAGAGAGAGGAGAGAGAGAGGACAGAGAGGACAGAGAGGACAGAGAGGACAGAGAGGGACAGAGAGGGACAGAGAGGACAGAGAGGACAGAGAGGAAAGAGAGGAGAGAGAGGACAGAGAGGACAGAGAGGAGAGAGAGGAGAGAGAGAGGACAGAGAGGACAGAGAGGAGAGAGAGGACAGAGAGGAGAGAGAGGACAGAGAGGACAGAGAGGACAGAGAGGACAGAGAGGACAGAGAGGAGAGAGAGGACAGAGAGGACAGAGAGGACAGAGAGGACAGAGAGGACAGAGAGGACAGAGAGGACAGAGAGGACAGAGAGGACAGAGAGGAGAGAGAGGACAGAGAGGGACAGAGAGGACAGAGAGGACAGAGAGGACAGAGAGGACAGAGAGGACAGAGAGGAGAGAGAGGACAGAGAGGACAGAGAGGACAGAGAGGAGAGAGAGGACAGAGAGGGACAGAGAGGACAGAGAGGACAGAGAGGACAGAGAGGAGAGAGAGGACAGAGAGGACAGAGAGGACAGAGAGGAGAGAGAGGACAGAGAGGAGAGAGAGAACAGAGAGGACAGAGAGGACAGAGAGGACAGAGAGGACAGAGAGGGCAGAGAGGAGAGAGAGGACAGAGAGGACAGAGAGGAGAGAGAGGAGAGAGAGGACAGAGAGGAGAGAGAGGACAGAGAGGAGAGAGAGGACAGAGAGGACAGAGAGGACAGAGAGGACAGAGAGGACAGAGAGGAGAGAGAGGACAGAGAGGAGAGAGAGGACAGAGAGGACAGAGAGGACAGAGAGGACAGAGAGGACAGAGAGGAGAGAGAGGAGAGAGAGGAGAGAGAGGACAGAGAGGAGAGAGAGGACAGAGAGGAGAGAGAGGACAGAGAGGACAGAGAGGACAGAGAGGACAGAGAGGACAGAGAGGACAGAGAGGACAGAGAGGAGAGAGAGGACAGAGAGGACAGAGAGGAGAGAGAGGACAGAGAGGACAGAGAGGACAGAGAGGAGAGAGAGGACAGAGAGGACAGAGAGGAGAGAGAGGACAGAGAGGACAGAGAGGACAGAGAGGAGAGAGAGGACAGAGAGGACCGCCCGGGCGGTGCCCAGTGGTTGTTGCTATGAAACCCATTCAGAAAGCTGCCCATCGCGCTGTCACTGCGTTGTCCACCGGAACCCCCCCCCCCCCCCAGTGATGTACCTGAACGCGTTCAATGAACGATCGTTCATGAACGCGTTCGTATTTTGGGCGAACTTGAACTGAACGTACTGTATATCCGCTAAATGAACGTAATTGAGAACGCGTTCATTCTCAGCCCTGTGTAACGGAGTTCAAAAGTGCGTTCATTCTCAGCACTCTATTATAACGCCGTTCAAAGATGTGCCATATTTCATAATGCATTTCACCCGAAAACTCAGTTAAAACACTGTAAACAGGCTTAAAGATTATGCGTAAAACCACCCGATCTGGCAACCAGCCTGTCACCCCCTTCTACGTCATCAGACTCCTCCTCACAACAAGCAGTGGAACAGGAATCTGCGCGCAGAAGCCGAGAGCTGCAGCAGCAGCAGCAGCACTCTCTCAGTCGGAGTCAGACTCTACCTCTAGACGTCACGTCGGCGTATGCATTTAAAAGAGTTTACAATTCAAACAATTTGATAAACTTCTACTTTCAGCCCGGAAATGCATTCTGATAAACTGAATTAAGGATAAGCCTCCATTTTTACAAATGTGGTATAGAGAGATCTTCGGTGTGCTCCTACCCCATGAAAGACACTGTGCAATGCATAGAGTCAACGACGCTTCCTTTCAGGAGGTGTGGGCCCCACTATTAGACTATTTTCCTGCTGAAATGTATCGGATCCTTCTAAAGGCCCAGTGCCCCATTGTATGGACAGAACTAGGATAGGAAAAAATAAATATATGTATGTCTACATGTGAATGCGCTCGAGGCAAGTGCAATACTGTACAGTGCCTGTCTTGGTCTGCTTTCCTTTTTGCTTGTTTTTCTTTTTGTTTTGTTTTTGCTTGCTTATGGTGTGGATGATGTCATAGAGATGAACTGGAGGACCCCCCCCCCCCCCCTTGTCCCAATGTGTGTTTTTGTAATGTAAGTAACTGTACGTGAAAAATCTATAATAATTTTTTTTAAAAGAACTAAATTAGTTCATTTTTGAAACCATGAACTTTAGTTCAACATTTTGAATTATGAACTATGAACTGAACTAGTTCATTTAAAAAAATTTGAACTGTGAACTGAACTAGTTCATGTAGAAAGTGAACTTTCCCAACACTGCCCCCCCCCCCCATCTGCAAATGTCCTGTCGGTTGTGTGATAGTAAAGGGTTAACCTTCTGTCGTGTGGCAGTGAACGGGTTAAGTGAGTTCGAGTCCTGAGGTGACCATGAGCACCGGGCGTGATGATGACAACACAGCCTATAGTCTCGAAGCCCAACAGTAACATAGAACGAGCGTGGCGCGTTGAGTCCAGTGCCAGCCAGACAGCAGCGCCCGCCCTGCAGTGAAACACACAGGTCAGAGGTCACGTCTACCGCTAGGCTTCCAATCAGACGGATGGTTCAGGCTATTTGACGTGCTGCTGATTCACAGAGCTTTACACTGTGATTATAACGTTAAAGACTGCTGTCTGTCCCTTTACTGACTTTACTGATATAGCACTTCAGATGTCATAATATCCTACACAGCAGTGTCTAATGATTCTCTCTCTCTCTCTCTCTCTCTCTCTCTCTCTCTCTCTCTCTTTATCTCTCTCTCTCTTTATCTCTCTCTCTCTCTCTCTCTCTCTCTCTCTCTCTCTCTCTCTCTCTCTCTCTCTATCTCTCTCTGTCTCTCTCTATCTCTCTCTCTCTCTCTCTCTCTCTCTCTCTCTCTCTCTCTCTCTCTCTCTCTCTCTCTCTCTCTGTCTCTCCAGGTGATAGAAGACTCAATGACAGGTAATATCCTCTACTCCTTGTTGCTCTCTATAAATCTCCTTTCTCTAAACACAAGTCATCTCTTATCATCATTCTGTTCTATGGACAACTACCTCTTCTCTGTGTGTGGTGTGTGTGTGTGTGTGTGTGTGTGTGTGTGTGTGTTCCTGCCTCTCTCTCTCTCTCTCTCTCTCTCTCTCTCTCTCTCTCTCTCTCTCTCTCTCTCTCTCTCTCTCTCTCTCTCTGTGTGTGTGTGTGTGTGTGTGTACTCCTGCCTATATCTCTCTCTTCTTTTCCTCTCGCTCTCCCTCTTATTATATCCCACCGCTCTCCTTTCTTTCGATGACCCCTCGTAGAGGTCAAGGTTCACAAAAGCCCTCGTCTGGACAAGTCCGGAGGCGCCTCAGATATGATTGTTCAAGGTGAGTGTGGTCAGCCTCGTTCCCACGCTCCTCTCTGTAGATACAACTAGACACATCCAGTGGAGTCTTCTCTCCCCCCGCCAACCTGTCCCTCTGTGTGTTTCTCTCTCACCCCCTCCTCCCCTGCCCCCCGCGTCCTCCGTCCATCCCACCACCCGCCGTAGAGGTCAAAGTTCACAAAAGCCCTCGAGTGAGCAAGTCCGCGGGGGCTTCAGGGATGGTGATGAAAGGTGAGTCAGGTTCGAGGGCGGCGCTGAGTCACGCCTGCAACGGCATCATGTCACAGCAGGACGCTTGACCTCCGCGATGCCAGCCTTCCTGGTGTGCAGTCGAGACTCGTGCCATACCTGCCCCACAGTGCAAAGTGTCCAGGGGTGTAAACAGTACCCAGAAATTATACTTAAGTGAAAGTATGGGTACCGTCTCAGAATCTTACTCAAGTAAAAGTCAGAGTATCTGGATAAAAACACACTTGAGTAAAAGTAAAAGAGTTTCTACTTTTAAATGTACTTAAGTACTAAAGGGTAAAAGTAAAAACTTTTTTCTGACTGTCTGT
>NW_028174212.1:0-18838 GCF_963971535.1 Notolepis coatsorum
CACTAAAACATTTGCCATAAACTAGCATATGAAAACAGAACCTACTTGGTTAGAAAGATTGAGCAAACTAGGTTAACTATGTGTTTGTATCTAATTATTAGCATTAGCTTTTGCATTAGCATTAGCATTAGCTTTGCAGTGCAACACATTAAGAGCTTATCAACAAAGAAAAGTGCAGTGCATTTTTAAAACGCTCCGCCACGCTCCTTCACAACACTTGCTATGAGGTACTTATATTAACCTGATCAACTAGATTGTTTATGTGAAGTAGTGTGTGTGTGTCGTGTGTGTGTGTGTGTGCTGTGTGTGTGTGTGTGTGTGTGTGTGTGTGTGTGTGTGTGTTGTGTGCTGTGTGTGTGTGTGTGTGTGTGTGTGTGTGTGTGTGTGTGTGCTGTGTGCGTGCGTGCGTGCGTGCGTGCGTGCGTGCGTGCGTGTGTGTGTGTGTGTGTGTGATGTGTGTGTGTGCGTGTGTGTGTGTGTGTTTGCAGCAGAGTGTGATATCCGGCCAGTGGCAGTTCACATTGCCAGTGACTTTGGCAGTGTGTTGTGAATCTCTCTCTCTCTCTCTCTCTATCTCTCTCTCTCTCTCTCTCTCTCTCTCTCTCTCTCTCTCTCTCTCTCTCTCTCTCTCTCTCGTCTCTCTCTCTCATCTCTCTCTTCTCACTCCTCTCTCTCTCTCTCATGTGTGTTTGTATGTGTGTGCTGTATTTAGCGGTGTGGTGAGACTCTCTGTCTGTGTGTGCTCTGGCCTACGATGGAATGTTAGCAGAGGGAGAGACAGACAGACAGACAGACAGACAGACAGACAGACAGACAGACAGACAGACAGACAGACAGACAGACAGACAGACAGACAGACAGACAGACAGACAGACAGACAGACAGACAGACAGACAGACAGACACACAGACAGACAGACGACAGACAGACCGACAGACGACAGCAGACAGACAGACAGACAGACAGACAGACAGACAGACAGACAGATAGACAGACAGACAGACAGACAGACAGACAGACAGACAGACAGACACACAGACACACAGACACACAGACACACACAGACGCACACACACACACATGTCTGTGTGCACATGCTGGCATGCATGCGTAGATCTGCGCTCACACTCGTGTGTGTGTGTGTGTGTGTGTGTGTGTGTGTGTCTGTATGTCTGTCTCAGCTGTTAGCCATCTGGAGATTGTGTTTGGTTAGATTTATATTGCCTGGTCTGGACCACTGAGCCTATATCTTCCACATCGACAACATTTTAAATGTTTATGTAAAACCTCATCAATTGATTTATAAGTGCTGCTATAGGGAGGTGTAGTCTGACGTCACTTTAGTTTCCCGCGCGGTCCACCCGTATAGGGATTTATCATTAGGAAAATGGATTATCGGCTATTGTAACAATCTGCCTCCATGAACATTGGCAAGCTTTCCATTTTTGCACAAAATGAGTTCCCTTCTATCACTAACATTGTTTAAGCATTTTTGGTTGAAATAATGGTAGTTATAAGGTTTTTAATTTGTTGTTAAAAAAGAACTACACTTATCAGTAGAGCGCGCTGAGTGCGTGAGTGAACGAAAACATAAACGTTGTTATCTTGCTATATTCCGAATGTTTTCATGTTGAGCTACAAGGTCGATGAATACACACAGAAAGGTACACCATGCAATGTTTTAAACAAGACGATGTAGAAATGGGTCCATAGGCAATACATGGCGATTTCAAGAGGGGTGGACCGCGCGGGAAACAGCAATGACGTAACCACTACACCTCCCTATAGACCAGGAAGTAACCACTACACCTCCCTATAGACCAGGAAGTAACCACTACACCTCCCTATAGGAGCACACAAAGGACATGCCAGAGACCTCTAACTGAAATAAATTGAGATATGGTTATCTAGATGAAAACTAAACAGCTACTGATTTGAACACGTATGATCGGGATTCTGAGAAGTGAGCATTCTAATGATGATGTCACAATGCCTACTGGCTACAGAGACCTGTCGAGGAATGTTTGGATTGCACATTTTCACCATGTTGGAAGAAGCAACGGAAGCTCTGTGCAAAACAATGGGTGCTATGTGTCTATATATGAGGAATATATCAAAAAAACATTTTATAAATTGTCTTACTTACTGGTCAAACAAGTGACAGTAGAACAGTAATATCTAGTGTCTAGTGTTTACCTCCTATGCAGAGAGTTGGACTACGTTCCACTAACCTGGCTAGATGCAGAGGCTAAGCTAACAGTAGGGGCTGGGTTAGCTGTGGATGCCTGGCTAGCTGCAGGACATGAATACGACCTAGATCAGAGGCTGGGGGACAATTATGCCTCTGAGGATTGCGACCTGGTCTTCAAGAGGGGTGTGAAGCAACATCTGCAACAATAGGTTGCAGTGGGTGCTTGGCCACCACTCTTGAAGAACAGGAACATGACAGCCTCCCATCTCTGCCTCCTGATCCGGATTCTGGTCCACTACGGATTGGATAGTCTTAAACAAAAATACCCATTTAGCTGGGGTGTAGCTAGCCATATCGCTCTCCATCAGCTTAAGGAGTACACTCATTGTGCCCTTCAATCTGTCCGCTGGGTTCAGCAATGGTGGCGTCATTCTGTTACGAGGTAGAGGGGAAAAGTAGAACCCAATATGCGGAATGATAGGAGAGCACCGAAACTGCAGAATGACTGGTGAATGGAGGAAACGGAGACGGCAGAATTCGTGTAGATAATGACTCTTTACTGAGGTTCACCAAGCAACTACACGAAACAGACAATAACAACACAGCTTGCTAATACGATAACAAAAAGACCTAGAGCACAAACAAACTAAAGTAAATGGTGCAAAACAAACTGACATAAGAACAATAAACTGGAGAATGTAAAACAAACAGGCTCGATAACGTCCGGGAAGGCGAGGCAGGAGGCCGAGACTCCGGACTGAGGTGAGGGCGAGGACCCGGAAAACTGGGGCCGGGAGCCCGAGCAAAGAACCCAGGAGGGGCATAGCAGTCAAGGGGCCTGAAAACGGGTGCAGAGGCCCGGAGAGGGGGGCTGGACCCGGGGAACGAGGCCCGACGAGGGGGGGTGGGGATGGGTACAGAGACCCGGAGAGGGGGGCTGGAGCTGGGAACAGAGGCCCGACAAGGGGGGGTGGGGACAGGGACAGGGAGCCAGTCAGGGGACCTGGAGCCAAGGGGCAAGGGTAAGGACCCCGAAGCAGGATCCCGGACGAGGGACCCTCCCGTCGCCGGACTAGGAACCGGATCGGCACGGAGGTGCGACGACCCCCCGAGAATAGGATCCAGTGCAGACCACGGCGAAGACCACGGCGAGGACCAGGGCGCCAATCACGGCATAGGGCTGGACCAGACGGAGAGCCAGGACCAGTCGAGGAGCCAGGACCAGACGGGGAGCCAGGACCAGTCGAGGAGGAGCCAGGATCAGTTGAGGAGCCGAGACCCGACTTTGCAGCCGGACCAGGCGTAGCGCTGGACTGGGCGTGGAGACCGGTCCGGTCTCGGCGGCGTGGCGTGGCGTGGCGTAGAGGCCGGAGATGAGGAGCCAAGACCCGGCGTTGCAGCCGGACCAGGCGTAGAGGCTGGGCTGGGCGTGGAGACGGGTCCGGTCTCGGCGGCGAGGCGTGGCGTAGAGGCCGGAGATCAGGAGCCGAGACCCGGCGTAGCAGCCGGACCAGGCGTAGAGGCTGAGCTGAGCGTTGAAGCCGGACCAGCTGTGGAGGCCTTGTTAGCAATACTAGCCTCGCTAGACCTCCGAGCCTTGCTAACTCTCGGAGGTCTGCGAGCTGCGGGAGCTAGGCTAACTGTGGGGCCTGGACTCACTGTGGGGGAAATGCTAGCTGGGGAGACCTGGTTAGCTTCAGGAGCTAGGCTAACAGTGAGCTTTATGCTAGTTGGTTGAACCAGAGCCTAAGCTAGCAGTGGGAACTGTGCTAGCTGGGGAGGCCTGGCTAGCTGTAGGAACAATGTTAGCTGGGAGGGCCTGGCTAGCTGCAGAGGCTAAGCTGGCAGTGGGAACTGTGCTAGCTGGGGAGGCCTGGCTAGCTGCAGGAACAATGTTAGCTGGGGAGGTCTGGCTAGCTTCAGAGCCTAAGCTAGCAGTGGGGACTGTGCTAGCTGGGGAGGTCTGGCTAGCTGCAGGAAAAATGCTAGCTGGGAAGACCTTGTTAGCTTCAGGGGCTAGGCTAACAGTAAGCTTTATGCTAGTTGGTTGAACCTGGCTAGCTACAGAGCCTAAGCTAGCAGTGGGAACTGTGCTAGCTGCGGAGGCCTGGCTAGCTGCAGGAACAATGTTAGCTGGGAGGGCCTGGCTAGCTGCAGAGGCTAAGCTAGCAGTGGGAACTGTGTTAGTTGTGGAAGCCTGGCTAGCTGCATAGCCTAAGCTAGCAGTGGGGCCTGGGTTAGCTGTGGATGCCTGGCTAGCTGCAGAAGCTAAGCTAACAGTAGGGGCTGGGTTAGCTGTGGATGCCTGGCTAGGTGCAGGACCATGAATACGACCTAGATCAGAGGCTGGGGGACAATTATGCCTCTGAGGATTGCGACCTGGTCTTCAAGAGGGGTGTGAAGCAACATCTGCAACAATAGGTTGCAGTGGGTGCTTGGCCACCACTCTTGAAGAACAGATGTGTCAGAAAATTGTGTTGTCTATTTTATCTACTTGTTGTATCTATCTTATCTTCTTATCTGATCTGGATTCTGGTCCACTACGGATTGGATAGTAAAAACTACCCCTTTAGCTGTAGGGTGACCAGGTCAAAATGGTTCAGTCGCAGGACAGCAGCACTGCTTTTGCGGGACAATGCGGGACACGTGGGGGGGGAGGGGGGGGGTATTTAAATTGTATTGCTAATTAAAATTAAAGAAGTGTATTTATTATTTAAATGCCTTTATTTCATATTCGACGCAGACGGTAGGCTATATATAGCTCATTTTGTTATTAATCTTATTAAACTCACCTCCGGTTTTGGGGATATTAGCCTCCGGATTCTATTGCCCCCTTCCCTCTGGACAGTGTCCCGGCGATACTCCCTGTGTATTCTGTTATTATAACAAACCGACCCTCTGATTCAGTTCTCAATAATAGTCGGGCCAGACTTGCTGAAGAGGCGCTCCTCTGAACAACTATACGTGACGTCCCCCTCTCCTCCATGGGTGATGGTGCTCCATGTGGCAGATCCTGCATTCTACCTTTTGGGGATCATCTGAAACGGATCTCAGCCACGTATACTTCTTGTCCCAGTCTCTGTTATATGAGCAACGTCTCTTTTTTTTGCCTCCATTTACTTGTTTTTCTTAGCTAGCTAAACAACTTGTATCAGTAATATTGGTGGTCTTTCTTCTGACTACTCGAGTGACTGACGTCACACACACAGCTGCCCCGGCCTCGCTCGGACAGGTGACAGGCAGCGCGACTCGCAAGACTCGAGTGAGCTGCTCCGCTCTGCAGCCTCGGCTGGAGATGCATCCAGCTGCAGGACAACAGCACTGACACTCTCAGGACCGCGACACTTTGCGGACCCACACTCTCCAGACCCTCGCTCCCATTGGCTGATTTTAGGTCACGTGACCGTCCCACTCCAATTCAGCCATTGGGTGGGACGGTCACGTGACCCAAATCAGCCAATGGGAGCGAGGGTCTGGAGAGTGTGGGTCCGCAAAGTGTCGCGGTCCTAAGAGTGTCGGTGCTGTGGTCCTGCAGCTGGATACTATTGCTCGGCTGCGCAATGCATTGGTTTGTGACGTCGCCCGATTTATTTATTTTAAATATAAGAGGGTATTGGAATGAGGCATTCAATTAACAACATTTAAAACATTTTTTAAATAATAACATAAAAAAAGAAAAAAAAGAAAAAATTAAAAATAATAATATTTTTTTTTTTTTATCTTTGAATTGCGGGGCATTGTTTTGTTGTAGCGGGACGCGGGACAGGTGGATGTAGCTAGCCATATCGCCCTCCATCAACCTGTTCCACCCCTCAGGGTCGGTTCCGACCCCTTTTGCCATTATGATCATAGATCCATATTTTTATGAATGATGAAAATCATTTGCGATTTTAAAATCAACCGTTTTCAAGTATTAATATCACAAACATGTCACAAAAGCATGTAGAATGTAAAACGTTAGGTTGGCAATAGGTTAGCAATAGGTTATAAGTGGTATAATATGATTTTACCTTCTCGTTTTGAAGAAGTATATCCGAGCCGGCGACCATTTTGGAAATAAAAAAAACCCGCAAATAGAAATTTTTCCAAACTACATTTCCCTTCATGTTCTATGGGGGTTCAAAGTTATATATGTCAATAAATGTTATTATTCTTGATAATAAGCCACAAAAGGTAACGATTTGACAAATATTGAAACGCAGTTAGTTTCTCCTCCCTATTGTTAGCATATAGGAACAACTAGATCTGAAATTAGTTTAAAAATGTTTGCACTATGAGAAAAATTTAAAAGTACAGTCGATTACAGTAGATATTATTATCTGTTATTATGCATGCCTGGTGATACTAAATCCAAATTGAACTCAGGCATTTGAAAGATACTATATGTATATATATATATATATATATATATATATATATATATATATATATATATATATATATATATATATATATAAATGTGCGAATTGGCTATAATAAGGTAATGTATAAGCATATATTCTATATTCTATAATAATATTTCAAATTGCATTGGTCCGGATGGGAGAATTCAGTACTGTATAAACAGAACCTTTGGTTTTATGATCTTCCCTTTATTAATTTCCTTAGATCTTTTGTACACATGATCTCAAGAGGGTACTGAACAAGGTCAGTGGCAGTTTTTTAAGTCTGGTCATTATTATCATGGTGTTATTCACTGTCAAAGATGAAAAGAAAAATCATAATTCATATTTTCCTTTGTTTCATCACAATTTAAGCAAGCCTAGTAATAGACACAATATTTCTGACACTGAGAATACATTCACTGAGGTCCATAGATGTACCTAGATACCAAGAATATGCAAATAGCCCTTGTAGAAGTGGAGCAATATTCCATTTACCTAGGTATACATTTTATGCAGATTTATGCAGATTTTTTGGAACAGGCTTTAGGAGTACACTCATTGTGCCCTTCAATCTGTCCGCTGGGTTCAGCAATGGTGGCGTCATTCTGTTATGAGGTAGAGGGGAAGCGTTATTTTTTTTCCTAGCCGCATTTCTCGGAGACGCTCTCTGATTGGCCGACGCCTGTTTCTACACTGGTTAAGCTTAGGCACTCTTTCGAAGTTGGTTAAGGTTAGAGTTTGTCTTAGAGCGTGACGGCAAGTTCTTTCGACGGTTAAGCTTAGGCACTCTTTCGAAGTTGGTTAAGGTTAGAGTTTGTCTTAGATCATGGCGATAGAACGCCAGGTAGTTTGCAGGCTGTTCGACGCGGAAATGGGCAAAGACACAGCTCGTCACGCGATTGGGCAAACATGTCAGTGGCCAATCAGAGAGCGTCAGTCAGTGGCCAATCAGAGAGCGTCTCCGAGAAATGCGGCTAGGAAAAAAAATAACGCAGAGGGGAAAAGTAGAACCCAATATGCAGAATGATAGGAGAGCACCGAAACTGCAGAATGACTGGTGAATGGAGGAAACGGAGACGGCAGAATTCGTGTAGATAATGACTCTTTACTGAGGTTCACCAAGCACTACACGAAACAGACAATAACAACACAGCCTTGCTGGTACGATAACAAAAAGACCTAGAGCACAAACAAACGAAAGTAAATGGCGCAAACAAACTGACATAAGAACAATAAACTGGAGAACGTAAAACAAACAGGCAAAAACCAACACTACACTTACTAGACAACCGAGGGGGAGCAACGACGTGGGCAGGAAACAGGTAACAGGAGGAAATGACGCCACAACGAGGAGAGGGAGAAACACACATATATACCCCCCCCCCCCGCATCCCACCCCCGGTGACATAACTCCCACTCCCACATTACAACAATAACTGTGAACCGGACTTGCACTGCTGCACTATACAATACTTCATCCTTTGCAAGTCAACGCCCCCCCCCCCCCCCCCCCCCCTCCTTCCATCAACTCACTGGACTGAAATATTTATATTTATTAATTTATTTGCACAAGCACTAAATGCACTTGGAACAATGATGGTATGTTATATATTGGGACATTGGGACATTGATACTTTATTACTTTATTACTATATTACTATTATTATTGACATTATTATTTTGCACATGTTATATCTTATGTTGTATGCCAGTGGTGATGTTCCTAACAAATTTCGTTGTACCAACAATGACAAATAAAGATCTATTCTATCTATTCTAATTAACATTGGCAACACCTGGCCAGGCCATTCTAACAAACAAACATTTAACCACTAGACACATAAGCATAATTACAAAACACAACCAAGCAGGGGAAACATCACACCAGGGAAGGGAACGTCAACAACGACAACACACATAATGAAATCACATTAAACAAACAATTGATTACATTATTTACACTTATCAGAATAGGCAAGATGGCCGCCTGCACCATCTGATGGACCATCTGATGGTACCCACTAGAGGGCGCCATGAGACTGGAAGGAGGTAGACAGTGTCCAGTGTTATTGTTCTCCTTAACCCAGGCCCCCCAGGACCTGGGATCGTTACACATTCCACTGTCAAACAAAGTTTCCTTTCACAGAAAATAATTGTCTGTCTACTTTTCTGATAAATCCATCACTGCATAACTCATAATTTGTTTTAATGTACTGTAGATCAGGCCACGTGAGCGGATCGGCGCGGCCGAGAAATCCGCTCTTCGCTCTTTAAAGCTTGGTCCGCTCCGCTAATCGCTCATGTTGACCCCGCCCCCAAGTCGCTCTCCGCTCGCTCCCCGCTCACCTTGAATCGAGCGCTCCCCGCTCCCCGCGCCAGATCGCTCGGCAGATTTTTTTTTTTTTTGAGCATGGTGTAAATTTGCTCAAACTACAACAGTCTACACCCCCTGGGCCCCTTAACAATTGTTTGTATTGAGCCGCATTGTAATTGTACCCATTCTGCAATGTTAAATAACGTTGTTTATCCATTCACTAGCTCTATTAAGCGATGATAGGTTAGCCGAGCCACAATGCTATGGTCGCTGCCATTAACGTTAGCATGTAAGCTAACGACAACAACAATGGCGTCGATACTTTTTCTAACAGGAGTGAGTGACAAAGCCTGAACAGGATATCACAGGTTCACCCTTCTCATTGGTTGAAAATGGCCTTCATGTTTGTACATCGCCATCTGTTGCTTTGGCATTGTACTGCATGTATATATTACATCAACAGTGTTAAACCACTGTGAGCGGCCTGGAGTGGATTGGAGCGGAGGAGAACTCTCGCTCCGGACGTCGCGCCGACTCATTTTAAAACCCACTCCTCGCTCACGTCAAAACCGCCCGCTCCGCGCCCCGCGCCACTCACGCGCCGCGCCGCTCACATGGCCTGCTGTAGATGAGAACTATTTATTGCACTGCACTATTGAATTGGTTTTCTCTGTCTATTCTATTTCACTCTTCTATCATTATGTGTTGTCAGAGTTGTCCTATAGTAGGAATACGGGTCTAAACCCTTGGACAGAAGAGTGATAGTTTTGGAGTACCAAAACCACACCAGGCTCCAGGGGAGTATATCCCGTACTGAGAGGTGTTAACTGGGCTTACACACAGTGCATTACCCGTGAGCCACCACTAGAGGTGCTTCGATCACACCTACAAAGCCAATACAAAAAAAGTTATTCAAGTTGAGACAAAGTATGAATTATTTTTTACAAGAGTGTACCCTTTCCATCCACGCATTCCATAACATAACGTGTCTCCATGAAATATAGCGTGCAGATAAAACAGCCATGTGGAAAGAGCAAGATATATTGCATTGATTTAACGAAAATAAGACGAATGGCTTCGCGGACGTCACAGGAGTGGATTACGAATGGGCGTGCAGGTAGGTTGAGATCGAGGGCAGTGGGGAGTGAACTCTTTTTATTGTGTTTTGAAATGTCACAGACGTGACATTCTAGATTTATAATGCGAGGAGGACGCACTGGGGTGTGAACGGGCTTAAGTGAAGTTGTGTGATTGGTCGAAAAAGGGCGTTCGTATCACTGGCGAAGAGTACTGAAGCCAGGAAGCCCTGTATTAAACTGGCTGATATTGCATAGTCAGAGCAATGTCTTCCGACGAGGTCATTTATTGTTGATTAGGAAAATCTGCTGTTAGCTTTTATGCCCCAGAAACATGGACTGCTTTGCAATGCATTTTAAAACTCAATTGATTAGCATCCATTGGTCAGTTTAAATCGTTAATAGCAAACCACTTCACCACAGTCTGCAATTATTTACAATTATTTTAAACATTTAATTGGTTGACTTTCTGTCTATATTATTTCTTTGTATTTATTATACGTGCTGTATTTCCCGACGTCATTCTAAATGAGAGCTTGCTCTCAATGCTCCTTCGAGATTAAATAAAGATTGAATGAATTAATGAATTGTGACGGGTAGAACAACCCACCGTTGACTTCAACTATACTGAGAGATTGTTGGTGAATTCCAGTAATACTGTACGTACAGTAGGTCTCGTCTCAGTAGACATCTGATAAACTGGCTGGCCTCTTTTTATTATCCTCTTTCTATAGTCATATACCGATATCTGTAAGGTGCCATTCTGGCGAAGGGGGGTGGGCTTAGTCGACTTTAGTGGCCCTGCCTATAATTTCTTTTGTGTGTGAGTGTGATAATGTTTATTGCACAGCCTTTCAAGTGAGACCTTCCTGTGTCTCAAGTGACATTTTGCTGTGTTACAGAATGTTTGGACACCTGGTGTGGTGAGTAAATTGCACAAATGAGTAGCCCCTTCAGTCATGAGTATACCCCCCTCCCGGCCCCCAAAGTGGCCCTTATCTCAGTACTGGTGTCCCATTGTGGCTAAGATCATTTAAGTAGTGTTAGCTCTTTGACATGATAATGTATTCTGGAAGTCTATTTTTATACCTGCATTCAATTGTATAGGAAAATATTAAATGTGTATACATACTGTACTGTATAATATAGTTTTCTACTACGAGCAATAATCTCCCCTAATTGTAATAAAAGACTACTAATTATTGACTTAATCCCATCTTTTCCCAGTTGCCTGCAGCTGTTATTCCCATCGTTTTATTACTCAACGTTTCCCCATTATTACTTCCACTTCCAGCCATACCCTTTTTAAACATATTCAATACATTTACCCTGTTTGTTTTGAATCACATCTCTGTCTTCCTTACATTTAAAACAAAATAAAACGTAATGGAACCCGTATCATGTAACTTTCACGGTGTTTGAATTATCCCTTTCATCCTGTAACATTTTGGAACCTGAAGATAGTTTACATACAGTAAGTGATCGAATAGGGCTGACACAGGGTACATACATACCGTAGACATTTGGATCTGTGTTCATTAAAGGAGCTGTTAGAACATGTTGTTAGGTGTAAAAAAAAAAGATAACAGATTACTTAAGTAATTAAGTGGATTAGCTGAGGTAAGGTCATGGAGTATAATTTAGTCACTTCAATGTGTTGTTTAAAGTGTAGGAAGCCAATGCATCCTGGCCGAAGGAATGATGGATACGATGGGGGATGTCTTAAACATGGGTATGGACTAAGGCAAGGTTACATCAGTAATTTAACAGGTTATACTTTGATGAGATTCTGTAGGTGTGTAATGTTATTAACGGAGAACGTGTTACATGTCGTCAGATGAAAAAACAGATACCTCAAGTAAGTAAGTGATTCAAAGGTGATTCAAATGTAGAATCTGTAACATCATCAAACAGCGACCTCTAGGCAAAAGAGTATTAGTATTACAATTTGTTTATATTTTTTTTGTTTTTGTCCAATGTCCTGGTCCCTTGAGTTTGCTCATTACAGGGTAACAGCTTGATATTCTCCCCTTAATTGATTTGTTATCCTTACTTTAGTCTCGTCTTGTTCTCTCTTTGTTATGATTTGCCTTTCCTTAACTCTGTATGTGCACTCGACGTGACTGTAAAATGAGGGCAACCTCAGTTGCCTTTCGAGTTTAAATAGAGGTTTGAAATTAAATTAAATTAAATATCGCTGCTGTCGGGACAAAACCTCATAACTCCAAAAACCCAAATTTTCAGCAGATGAAAAAAACTAACACAGATTTGAGGGTGAATAGAGTTAGGAGGTTTAGACAGATGATCGGTTTAATGCTTTCCCATTGTTTAAACTTTGTAAAACCCACACACACATATGGAGGATGATCTACGGAGTTGATTTATATAATAAAAAAAAAATTAAAAAAATGGAGTTATGAGGTTTTGGCCCGACAGCAGCGATATGTGGGTTGGATTTCAGTGGGTATAGGGGGGAGGGGTTGCTACTGTTAGACACACCCCAGGCTCTGCCAAGAGAGGTCTAGAGAAATTCCCAATAAGTTAAACTCCAAACCCACATGTCAGACCCAAAACAAAGAAAGGAAACAAAGTGCAATACCTGCCCGGGGCTCTTTTACCTAGAGGTCACTGTTTGACGGCATTACAGATTATACCCTGAAGGTAAATGATCACATTAGACCATTTGTGTAGATATGGGATTATTAATGGGGACGATACCACATGTCATCAGATAAAAGTGAAGAACCTAAACATGCGAATGGCCTGCGGTGAGGTTGGGAAAGGGGCCAGGGGGCAGGGGGCAGTCGATCTAAGTTCACCATCAGTGGGGTCCAGGAGGAAAATGCATTACAGACACATCCGTCAGTTTAAAATCAGGAACACAACATTCCACTATTTCTACCTGGGGTGACAATCCCAATGCAGGTAAAAGATGACTCCAGATAGCAGATGCAACACATAGCGATGAACTGGAAATTGACTTTCCTCAACTGTATAGGCTTAATTTGTCGATGGACCTGATTCTGGAATTGTAATCCAAAAAAGAGAGAAAATGGACAGTATCTAGATTTTGTCTACAGTATTGAGCCGTATCATGTGTATTGTAGACACAAATGGAAATACAACCAAGAAGGAATTCAATAGATGCTATTGAGGGTTGGAAAATCACATCTCAATGTATCTTGGGTGCATTGGAACCTGTATGAGTAGGAGCAGTGCTGGAAAGTTTTTTTTACTCAGCATTTACATTTAGTCATTTAGCTGACGCTTTCATCCAAAGCGACTGTTCTTTACAACAAGTCAGCAGGAAGGGTACAATGCTGGCAGTAAGTACAGTAACATTGTTTGTCAAACAGTGTTGAACCTGAGTGCTACGGCCTTGAATGCATATTAGAATAGTAGGTAATAATATAGGCAAGGTAGATTCCTTAGTAGGAGAGTGCATACTAGTGAAAGACAGTACAAGGTTAGTATTGTACTGTAGTAGTTGTACGTAAGGCGAGACAGCACCCCCAAAATTGCGTTTTTGCTTTTTTTTCGACGATATTGAGATGTTGTTATATTTTGCTTCCTAAACATGTCTTCTATGAAACTAGTGACAATAAAATGTCAATAACACACATTTAGTTGCTTATTTTACTACATTTTGCCTGATTGCATCCATAAATGTGCACATATTTAATGGGGAAGAGCCTCATTTGCATATATAAACATAAAATTCAGGAAACTTGCAATATATTTTTTATTAGTTTATATGTACATAACAAACTGGGAAAGTTTCATAGTGATATCTATTCAATAATTGTTTTGCCTATTAGACTACTACACTGTACTACACTGTTACTACACTGTTTGTAGCCTGTGTATAGTTCTGTTCAGTTCAATAACATCATTATTATTATTATTCAGTTATCAGGCATGTGTTTAGGTTGTCTATTTCTAATGGTTTGATTGGGTGTTGTGTTTGTAAATAGCGGTTTAAAAAAAATTATGGCATTTTACAATACAAAACTTTAAGGTTGTTTTCTGAAAAACTAGTTTTTATGCATTTTACTTACACACAAAGAGTTGGAACTCCATTTCCCTAGTACCTACACACACCAAACTTTCCACATTTCTTCCCATCCATATTCTGCTTCTTTCTATAGAAAGTTTTGTTGATATGTCATTCATAGCCAGGTTTATAGTACATTTTATACCAAAACTTGGCGAAAAATAATTTTTTTATGACAGTAGGCAGTATTTCCTGATGTATGGGCTGATAAGAGGACATAGCCACAAAGTCTTTCTATACAAAGTTTAGTTTTGAATGTATCAACTAAATGGAACCAATGTTTTGAATCTGGCATTATCCATTTTGGTGATGCGAGTCTTGGCGATACATGCAAATATGTGCATATTTAAAACCCTTGTGTACCCCTGGTCCCTTTTTCTACTTTTTTGAAATATTTTGAGTGTGTGTGTGAGCACAGCGGTGTCTGTGTTTATTATCATTTCATGAAATTGGGTAAATATCTTAATTTTACATATATGTTCATTGTGTGAAAAGCTTATAATATGAAACACTCTAAAACAATAGTTATAGTGTTTTGTGCCTTCTTTACCCCTGGTCCCTTTTTCTACTCCCATCCACTTCCATGTTAATAAAACCGCTATAAAACCGCCATAAAACCGCAAGTCTAATTTTTTATTTTTTTTTACCTCTAATCTCTAATTTTCACATCATATATCGATAAATAAACAGAATAATTACACCAGGCATTCAAAATACATACAATACATACCTTTTAGTAATAGATTAGTACTAACCGGTGCTTACTAACGCTTACTAACGGCTATTTCTGACCGCTATTTCTGACCGAAATAGTCAACCTTTCTTTTTTATAATGGCAGATTCTTATTCACAGGAATTTTGTCCCGTTTTGATATGCTGTAAAGTAGTGGAAAAAAATAATAGATATATGGTGAATATGGCGGTTTATCAGTTTTTTTTCAATAAAAACTGACGTGGTATCAAACAAACACTAATTTAAGTGGTTAAAATTCGAAAATATGTGTAATTTTTTACAGATATCTTGAGAATAGGCTATGAATGTTAAACATGGGTAAAAAAATGTTTAAAAAATAGTAAACAGTTAAAATTATATGGCTTTAAACATGATGTATCATTTAATCTCTTAAGCCCAGTGAGCTCCACCATTGCTAGGCATGCACAAGGGGGGGGGGAAGTGCCTCATTTGCATATATAAACATAAAATTCAGAAAACTTGTAATATATTTTTTCTTAGTTTATATGTACATAACAAACTGGGAAAGTTTCATAGTGATATCTATTCAAGTATTTTATAGTATATCTATTCAAGTCCCCCATTAAGTACAACTGTGAGGTACTTGTACTTTACTGGAGTATTTTGATTTTAGGGAACGTCATACTTTTACTACATTTCAAAAGGAAATAGTTTTTTTTTTACTCGACTACATTCATCTGAATCCAGTCACTAGTTACTTTGAAGAAAAGGGTTTTGCATAAAAAAACATGGCAGAAATCTACTATCACATTTGAAGCCTGCCAAACTCAAGAAGACGTAATCAGAGCAGAGCATGACTGGACCTCTTTCATATCACTTTAACATGACATTTAGAGGTCAATGGATCGGGGTTGAACTCTACCAACCACTGGGATACACACATATCATGTAGAATGCATACAGAATGCATATTTCTTTTACTTTCAGTACTTCTCTACTTTTACTTAAGTCAAATTTTTGTCAAGTCAACTTGATTTATCAAGCAAGGCATGCAAAGATCAGTACATAGAAGAGACATATGCACTATATACAACCAGCACAAAACCCATTAAGAAGAATCAAATGCTAGTGAATACAAGTACGTTTTAAGGTGATAATTAAAAGAATTGACGGATGGGGCGAGTCTGATGGAAGAGGGAAGGCTATTCCATAGTCTAGGGCAGTGGTGCCCAACCAGTCGATCGCGATCGACAGGTAGATCGCGGGCTGATTTCAAGTAGATCTCGATTAATAGACTCTAGGCTAGGGGCTGTAACTTTGAAAGCACACACCTGGAGGTAATGTAAGGGCTTAAGAAATCTGTGATATAGGAGGGTGCCAGTTAGTTAAGGGCTTTGAAAGCCAACAGCAGGAACTTGAAATCAATTTGATAACGAACTGGTAGCCACTAGCCAGTGAAGAGATAATTATTTTTTTTTTATATTCTTTTTTTAGCGTTTATCGCTTTATTCTACTGGGCAGTCAGTCCAGTAGAGAGAGAGAGAGGTGAAACGGGAGACAGAGTGGGGGGAAGACATTCGACAAATAACGACGGGTTCGGGAATCGAACCCGGGTCGGCCGTGCCGCGACTCAGCGCGTTATGTGGTTCGCCACTGGGGCGCCCCTGAGATAAGTATTTTAATAAGTATTTCTACTGTGTACTTCTTCCACCACCTAATCTACTGTTGGCAGAATCTAGATTTTAGATCATCTAACTGGAATGGAAACCGAGGCCCACGAATCACACTCAGAACTGGGGACACATTGTTCCAAAATGAAAACAGGTACTTTGGTGGCTAAATACTAATCTTATGGGATGAAATCTGGTTCATGAACTGTGCTCTTGTCCTCTCTCTCCCTCTCATCTTCCATTTCTCTATGCATCTTTAGACGGAGACATAGAGACATGCTTTCTAGGTACAATCCTGCCATTACCCATGACCAAGGTACTGGCATTACAGCTGGAGTCGGTCCCAGAGGTGGTTGCCCACCGGTCCCAAGTGGTTAGGTTGAGTCAAATGCAGAGGAATCATTTATATTAAATATGGATTAATGAAGCATAACTTATGGTACACAAATGTCTTAAAAGCAACCTTTATACATTTCTCCAAAAATGTAATCAATCAAATGTACAATTACATTTATACCATATGGCTATAAGCAGAAATGTGCAGAGCATGTAAACTGGGAAATACGCACACTATGATTTATTTGAGGGTGAGAGTGAGTTCTTTGGCACAAGCTAGTCTGACATATTTCATCCTCATTCCTCCCTCTCTGTACAGTAAATCTATCTTTCATCTATGTCTCTGTCTACCCTTCCTCTGTCTGTCTACCCTTCCTCTGTCTCTGTCTACCCTTCCTCTGTCTGTCTACCCTTCATCTGTTTCTCTGTATACCCTTCCTCTGTCTCTGTCTCTCCTGCCTCTGTCTACCCTTCCTCTCTGTCTCTATCTATCCTTCCTCTGTCTCTGTATATCCTTCCTCTCTGTCTCTATCTATCCTTCCTCTGTCTCTGTCTATCCTTCCTCTGTCTCTGTCTGTCCTTCCTCTCTGTCTCTGTCTATCCTTCCTCTCTGTCTCTGTCTATCCTTCCTCTGTCTCTGTCTGTCCTTCCTCTCTGTCTCTGTATATCCTTCCTCTGTCTCTGTCTATCCTTCCTCTCTGTCTCTGTCTATCCTTTTTCTGTCTCTGTCTATCCTTCCTCTCTGTCTCTGTCTATCCTTCCTCTGTGTCTGTATATCCTTCCTCTCTCTCTCTCTGTCTACCCTTCCTCTCTGTCTCTGTCTATCCTTCCTCTGTCTCTGTCTATCCTTCCTCTGTCTCTGTCTATCCTTCCTCTGTCTCTGTCTATCCTTCCTCTCCTTCCTCTGTCTACTTTTCCTCTCTGTCTCTGTATATCCTTCCTCTCTCTCTCTGTCTATCCTTCCTCTGTCTCTGTCTATCCTTCCTCTGTCTCTGTCTGTCCTTCCTCTCTGTCTCTGTCTGTCCTTCCTCTCTGTCTGTCTACCCTCTGTCTCTAGAGAACCTCTACCCTGTCTATCCCTCTCCCATCTCCTCCTCTCTCTACACCTTCTCCTCTTCCCTTTCCTCCCTACCTGCTTTCTGCCCATCATTCTTTATATCTCTCCTTCTTCTTCTTCTCCTCATCATCTTCTGATTTCCCTTACCCTCCCACACCTCATCATCATCATGTAGTGTATACCATCATCTTCTCCTCCATACCTCCTCACCATCCTGTATACCCTCCTCCTCCTCTTCTCCTCCATACCTTCTCACCATCCTGTATACCCTTCTCCTCCTCTTCTCCTCCATACCTCCTCACCATCCTGTATACCCTCCTCCTCCTCTTCTCCTCCATACCTTCTCATCATCCTGTATACCCTCTTCCTCCTCCTCCTTCTCCTCCAAACATCCTCATCATCCTGTATACCCTCCTCCTCCTCCTCCTCCTCCTTCTCCTCCAAACCTCCTCACCGTCCTGTATACCCTCTTCCTCCTCCTCCTTCTCCTCCAAACCTCCTCACCGTCCTGTATACCCTCCTCCTCCTCCTCCTCCTCCTTCTCCTCCAAACCTCCTCACCGTCCTGTATACCCTCCTCCTCCTCCTCCTCCTCCTCCTTCTCCTCCAAACCTCCTCACCGTCCTGTATACCCTCCTCCTCCTCCTCCTCCTCCTTCTCCTCCAAACCTCCTCACCGTCCTGTATACCCTCTTCCTCCTCCTCCTTCTCCTCCAAACCTCCTCACCATCCTGTGTATACGCTCCTCCTCCTCTCTTCCTCCTGTCCTCCCTTTCTCTTCCCACAAGCAGCCTCTCGTCAGCTCATCTTCATTCCATTACATCTGTCTTTATCTCTACCCTCCTCCTTCTCCTCTACATCCACCCCCTTTGCCTTACCCTCCCTCCCTCCCTCCCTCCCTCCCTTCCTTCCTTCCTTCCTTCCTTCCTTCCTTCCTTCCTTCCTTCCTTCCTTCCTTCCTTCCTTCCTTCCTTCCTTCCTTCCTTCCTTCCTTCCTTCCTTCCTTCCTTCCTTCCTTCCTTCCTTCCTTCCTTCCTTCCTTCCTTCCTTCCTTCCTTCCTTC